>NC_140969.1:63300989-63350989 GCF_056783735.1 Eptatretus burgeri
GCTGCGGTGCATCGTTTGGGAATATCAAGATCTCGGACCTTGATTTCGCAGATGATGCAGTCATCTTTGTGGAGACTTTAGATATCATTTTGGGGGCCCTCGAGGTGCTGAATGAGGAGTCGGAGCCGCTGGGATTACGGGTTTCCTGGTCAAAACTAAGATCTAGGCTTTCAATGACATCTTGGATGCTGCTGTCCTGTCTGTGTCTGTGTCTGTCTGTGGTGAGGATGTTGAGGTCGTGGAGAGATTCACTTACCTTGGCAGTGATATTCATTTCTCTGCTCGCTGTGAGTCAGAGGTCAATAGACGTCTGGGTCAGGCCTGGGGAGTCATGGATTCAATGGATCATGGGGTGTGGCGCTGCCGGTACCTGTGCGGGAGGACGAAAGTCCGAGTCTTCAGGTCCTTGGTGCTTCCAGTCTTGCTCTATGGATGCAAGACTTGGACTCTGACCAAGGATCTGAGACGGAGACTTAATTCCTTTGGTACCAGGTCTCTTCAGAGAATCCTTTACTATCGCTGGTCGGATTTTGTGTCTAACGAGCGGTTGCTGAGAGAGACTCGGATGAGATTTGTTACCTGCATGGTCCGTGAGCATCAGTTGCGGCTGTATGGACATGTGGCTCGTTTTCCTGACGCTGATCCTGCTCACCAGATTTTCTCAGCGAGGGAGTCTCATGAGTGGAGGAGGCCAATGGGCCAACCACATTCCTCGTGGTTGCAGCAGGTTGACCGGCATCTCAAGGAGATGGGGATGGGCCTGGCATCTGCTTGGGGGAAGGCCAGACGGAGGCCCCTGGAGTACCGGCGGAAAGTGGAGGCAGCGACGCGCTGTTCTGGCACATGCTCCCATACCTGACCTGACAGACAAACAGACAGACAAAGAGGGGTTAAAACATAACCTCCTTCACCTTCGGTGGCAGAGGTAATGGGAACATCATTTAAAATTATTGCATGAAATCTGTCGTTTGCAATCTGAAAGATATATATATTTTTTATACCCGGCAAAGATATGGCAACTGTTTAGTTCATGGAAGCGTCTGATAATATTTGGGTGTTGACATCTTGGGAGAGAACGACAGGGTTGATTACAAGATTGCAGTTGGTCTCATGATTTTCCCATCGAGATCTCATGCCATTATGGGGGGTTCACAGTTGCAGCAAATGCTCGCACACTGTGGGATGATCAGTGGGCCAGCTCGAAAGGCAATCCGTCATTGGGGCTTTTACAAATCTGCTTCTGATCTGCTGTGATGTGGAAGGTATATCCTGAACCGATGGTGGTGCCATGGTGGTACGACAGCAGAGGGCAGCAGAATTGAGTGCACTGGATAGCTATCCACTATGGACTCAACATGTCTGTTTTCTCACCAAATTCGTGAACACATGAGATTTGTATCATCTCACGGAGTCAAAACATTAGAACCCTCACTGTCAGCAATTACTTAAATATTACCATTAGTCTTGGTGTATTGTGTTTTTTTCCCCATTCTTGAAAGTTGTGCAAAAATGCGCACCTTTCTCCAGCCAAGACCAACAATTCATTGCGAACAAGAATGACATTCCATGGAGTGTAAACCTCCGCCAGGCTTAACAGTTTAGGTTTTGTAACCGACTGATTTTGTAACCCAAATTCTCGAATCCGATTCCGGATCCACACACGCAATCTGTCCAACAAGTTTTGTCCGAATCTGTCCACAACTTTTTGAGATATCATGCTATACACTATATCATTTTTGGTCCGATCTCTCAATCATGAAAAATCACTAAAAATTCTAGTAGCCGTATCCGGATCCAGATCGTCACCAAAATCGAATCAATTCATCCTTGTCAAACACGCAACCTGTACCATGTTTTGTCCGGCTCAGTCCATAACTTTTTGAGATGTGCTGTTCACAACCAAACAGACAGAAAAACAAATGAAAAATCACTCATCGAGTGACAACTTGGCAAAACAGCACAAAGTAGAACGGCATTCGGTAAAGTGCATACCTCTGCCTGGTGGAACAGTTCACATTTTATATCCCACTGATGGGCTGGATCCGAACCAAAAATCCAATCCTCTTGTTCTTGTCACCGATTCAACTCATCCACCTTGTTTTGTCATAACTCCTCCACAACTTTTTGAGATATCGTGATACATTTAATTTTTGGTCATCTATCTATAATTCCAGCTGTGTGTGTGTGTGTGTGTGTGTGTGTGTGTGTGTGTGTGTGTGTGTGTGTGTGTGTGTGTGTGTGTGTGTGTGTGTGTGTGTGTGTGATGAATCCTCGATGATGCATGATTCCCAGCTCATGATCTTGATGGTGTGTGTGTGTGTGTGTGTGTGTGTGTGTGTGTGTGTGACCGCCGTTTCTCGACAACCACTGGTCCGATCTAATTGAAACTTGACAGGTATATTGCTGGGGACCTGAGGATGTGCATTTTCAAGGTTTGATATTAATCGGACGAGTGGTTCCCAAGTTATGGCCATTTATTTACCAACCAATGACAAGACGTGTTGCTGCATAGGCGTGGCCGATGGGGAGGGAACCTCAGCCGCGTTCCCCATTACGGGTTACAACTTACGGACTTCCGGATAGTGATGACTTACTGTATTCTAATAATTTCTCGATTTTTTATGCGCATTTATAGATATCACAATGCCCCAATCCAGTCGTCGTTTGCGAGAGCGAAGGAACGGCCTGTGTGTTTGTTTGAAAGTTTTTTTTGACTTACGAAAGGTTTTTTTTTGTACTTACGGAAGGTTTTTTTTTTGTAATTATGGAAGATTTTTTTCTCTCTCTCTCTCTCTCTCTTCTCTTCTCTTTGTGTTTTTCCTTGCGATGACATTGCGAAAAGGCAAAATACGTTGGCGCTAATTGAATAATTGGCCATTAAAACGAAATTGCGAATAATCGTAACTGCGATATCCGAACTTCCGGACAGTCAGGACTTAACTTCGCGTATGCCGGTGCGCGGCCGGCCGACGATGACGTCACGTGCCATGCCGGTTACGATGGGGATCGATTGGTGCCTTAGTTACCGTGGCGTAGGAGTGGCAATGGTCAATGGCAGCGAATGTCATGGCAAGCAAAGACAGGGAGGTAAACTTGATTTTAATTTGGATTTTAATTAACTCTGTGTGAAAGTATCACAGCAGTTGTTACTTCAATGCAAGCAATAATTCGTGGAATGTATGTGAACATTCCATACGGGCACGCACCACTTCTGGATCGTGATGACTTACTGTATTCTAATAATTTCTCGATTTCTTATGCGCATTTATACATAAACACAATGCCCCAATCCAGTCGTCGTTTACGAGAGCGAAGGAACGGCCTGTGTGGTTGTTTCTGGCTCGCGGTTTGAAAGTTTTTTATTTTATTATTATTTTTTGGTTTGCACGTACAGCCACGCACGTACGGGCATGCGAGAGTGAAGGAAAGGCCTGTGTGGTTGTCGTTTCTGGCTCGTGGTTTGAAAGTTTTTTCTATTTTTATTTTTTTGTAAGTAGGGTCATGCACGTATGGGCACGTGAGAGCGAAGGAACGGCATGTGTGGTTGTTGTTTCTGGCACGCGGTTTGAAAGTTTTTTGTTTGTTTGTTTGTTTGCACATACGGCCACACACCTACGGGCACGCACTAGTCTATCTATAATTCCAGCAATCTGTGTGTCTTTGTGTCTTTGTGTCTGTGTGTCTGTGTGTCTGTGTGTGTGTCTGTGACCGCTGTTGCTCGACAATCACTAGCCCGATCTCATTGAAACTTGCCAGCTATATTGCTGGGGACCTGAGTATGTGCCTTTACAAGGTTTGATATTAATCGGATAAGTCCTTCCCAAGTTATGGCCATTTATTTACCAACCAATGACATGACACGTTGCTGCGGCCATTTATTTACCAACCAATGACATGACACGTTGCTACGTAGGCGTGGCTGCGTATGCCGGTGCGCGGCCGGCCGGCGGTGACGTCACGGGCCGTGCCGGTTGCATGGCAGCGAATGTCATGGCAAGCAAAGACAGGGAGGTAAACTTGATTTTAATCTATCTATAATTCTAGCAGTGTGTGTGTGTGTGTGTGTGTGTGTGTGTGTGTGTGTGTGTGTGTGTGTGTGTGTGTGTGTGTGTGTGTGTGTGTGTGTGTGTGTGTGTGTGTGTGTGCGTGCGTGCGTGCGTGCGTGACCGCTGTTTCTCGACAACCACTCGTCCGATCTCATTGAAACTTGCCAGCTATATTGCTGGGGACCTGAGGATGTGTCTTTTCAAGGTTTGATATTAATCGGACAAGTCCTTCCCAAATTATGGCCATTTATTTTCCAACCAATGACATGACATGTTGCTGCGGCCATTTATTTACCAACCAATGACATGACACGTTGCTGCGTAGGCCGGTGCGCGGCCGGCCGACGATGACGTCACGGGCCATGCTGGTTACATGGCAGTGAATGTCAAGGCAAGCAAAGACAGGGACGTAAACTTGATTTTAATTTGGATATTAATTAACTCTGTGTGTGGAAGTGTGGTTGTCGCGAGAACGCGAGAGCGAAGGAACGGCCTGTGTGGTTGTTGTTTCTGGCACGCGGTTTGAAAGTTTTTTTGTTGATGTTTGCACGTACGGCCACGCACGTACGGGCATTCACCTACGGGCATGCACTCGTATCTATCAATTTTAGAAATAATTCCAGCAACGTCTGTGTGTGTGTTTGTCTGTCTGTCTGTGACGCCATTTCTCGACAACCACCGGTCCGATCTGATTGAAACTTGCCAGGAATATTGCTGGGGACCCGCGGATGTGCCTTTTCAAGGTTTGATATTAATCGGACAAGCGGTTCCCAAGT
Source organism: Eptatretus burgeri (assembly GCF_056783735.1). Taxonomy (NCBI): domain Eukaryota; kingdom Metazoa; phylum Chordata; class Myxini; order Myxiniformes; family Myxinidae; genus Eptatretus; species Eptatretus burgeri. The sequence continues at coordinate 63,305,812 of NC_140969.1, forward strand.
TACATCCATTTATCTTTCAACCAATGACAAGACACGGTGCCATGACATCACGAATGACGTCATAATGAATGTTAATTTTTTTTGCACGATTGAAGTCACAATTCTTCTTCTTCTTCGTTTGGTATGACATCACAATCGACGCTGGGGACCTGAGTATGTGCCTTTTCAAGGTTTGATATTAATCGGACAAGCGGTTCCCAAGTTACCGCTATTTATCTGTTTACCAATGACAACACACGGTGCTATGACGTCACGAATGACGTCACAATTAATGTTTATTTATTATTTTTTTATTTTTATTTTTTGCACGATTGACGTCACAATTCTTCTTCTTCTTCGTTTGGATGATGTCACAATTGACGCTGGGGACCTGAGTATGTGCCTTTTCAAGGTTTGATATCATTCTTCATCCATTTCAGCTGTTTCCCAAGTGTTTCCCAAGGTTTGAAAGCTGTTTTTCCCCAAGGTTTGAATTAATTGTTCAAATTATTAATGAATCCCAAGGTTTGAATTTTCCCAAGGGAAAGAGCTGTTTCCCAAGGGTTTGAAAGCTGTTTTTTCCCAAGGTTTGAATTAATTGTTGTGCTTGGTAGACATTTGTGAATACATTTACAGAGAGAGAGGGGCGAGAGAGGAGGGGGAGAGGAGGGGGGGGAGGGGGCGAGAGAGGGGGGCAAAAGAGAGGGGGGCCAGAGAGGGGAGGGAGAGAGGTGGGTGAGAGAGAGGGGGAGAGAGGAGGGCGAGAGAGGGGCGAGAGAGAGCGGTGAGAGAGGAGGGGGAGAGAGAGGGGGTGAGAGAGAGAGGTGGGTGAAAGAGAGAGAGGGGGCGAGAGAGAGGGGGCGAGAGAGAGGGGGCGAGAGAGAGAGGGGGCGAGAGAGAGAGGGGGCGAGAGAGAGGGGGGGCGAGAGAGAGGGGGGCGAGAGAGAGGGGGAGAGAGGGGCGTCACAATTCTTCTTCTTCGTTTGATTTGATGTCACAATTGACGCTGGGGACCTGAGTATGTTTCCCAGGTGTTTCCCAAGTTATGGCCATTTATGATACGGTTGGTCCGATCTAATTGAAATAATGCCCCAATCCAGTCATCGTTTACGAGAGCGAAGGAACGAAGCTGCACCTACTGGCATGCCCCTACGGGCCCGCACCTACAGGCACGCACCTACGGTCCCGCACTAGTTTTAGAAATTAGGCTTCTGTGTTGACCTCGAGCTGTGTTGAAAAAAAAAATTGCCTAGTGACAAGAAAGATGTCGTACAAAGGTGAAAATCCACGAAACAAATTTGAACTTAGAAATAATTGGTGGTTGAATTCAATCTATACTAATAACTATGTGTGTGTGTGTGTGTGTGTGTGTGTGTGTGTGTGTGTGTGTGTGTGTGTGTGTGTGTGTGTGTGTGTGTGTGTGTGTGTGTGTGTGTGTGTGTGTGTGTCCATTATTCCAAAACCATAAAACCTAGCAGTCTGAAACTTTGCGTGCACACTAAGAAAACTCCAAGGAAGTGCAAGAGTGAAAATTGGGTGTTTGGGTTAATTAAAACACCCTTTTTGAAGATAATTAACGTCTTTGTGCCCGTATGCAAGCGTCAACACCATTTTCCACGATCCACCGCTTGGAGTCAAAGGGGGATAAAGACAACTTGTTTACCCGTTTCCCATAGATCTGGTGTAACTCGCTTCTCAGCATATCCATACCATGCCTGAAGGTTTTCCTGTCAAAGAGGCTCTCGTTTTTACTGCTCATGGCTAAGGTGCTTCTTTACAACACACTTCACACATTTAGCCTTCCGCATGTCCTTCCCACTGGCCTCGAGGATGGAATACATCTTCGGGCAAAGCCCCACGTACTTGGTGACGGGGTGTCCAGCGCACTCGTCCTTCATCTTGCCTAACACCTTCTTGTTTTTATCGCTGTGGGGTGGGTGATCTTTCGGGTAGTTACTCATGCCGTAGAGCTCTGTCTGTGTGGCCATGTCCGCATATACATCCTCTGTCTGGATCTCGAGGAGGAGAGAGTCTGTGTCTGAGTAGAGGAGGTTGCATCGGTCTCAATATTGCTCTTTCAGCTGGTTGTAGTAGAAATCGTACATGTGATGCTTGGACATGTCCAGGATGCTCATACCCACATAGACAGGTCGATTTAGCAGCAGTCTGCTCTTATTCATGTGAAGAGCGGCGAGGTCATTATCAAATATCTTCTGCCATGCAAATCTTGGGCATGAGATTAGGTGCCGCAGCTTGTCCTCCTCATGGGCACAGATCAGCTTAATGTATACATGCTTGCGTATATTTTCCATCGTCTTGCCGAAGACAGAATTGTTCATGACCTTGTAGAGATCCTTTTCAAAGTCGCTGGTCACCTCCATGCGAAGCTCTGTAGTCATCCTAATGCCAGGCTCCATCCAGGAAGAGGATCTGTGAACTGCTCAAAGAAGTCCATGTATTCGTAGGGGTACACCCCTTTTCGTGGAAGTAGGTATGCATCATTTGCTAGTGTATACCTTGCAGTGATGGATAAACATGAAGGGTCTATATTTTTGCAGTTTTCTTTGCCACATTTCAGACACCCAGACACAAACTGCCAATCCTTATTGATGACTCCTTGCTCTTTCTGTTTCAGGTTGGGCACACTTCAAATACCGCAATTGTACTGCAGATAAGCTTGTCTGAGGAAGCCAGGAGGAACTGGGCACTGTCAATGAACTGGAATTCAAATGACGAGCTCTTAGTTTTTTTCACCTTCTTGAGTCCCCTCCTTAGTAACATCACACTTGAGAAAGAATGAAATGTACTTTTCCATGTTGTACGGGTACAGCTGATGGAACCTTCCAGCTTGCTGAGAGCCTGCATCAGAATACATGAGTCATCGCCCCTCAAGTTGTGAAAGACCACAGGGGTGATCATTTGTTTCTGTTTTATGCTCAGCATTAGGTTGCAATTTCTGTGGGCTGCCCCTCTAAACTTTCCGGTGATATGACAGTGATCGAGGACTGAGTCACGTTGCCCCCTGCAACTATCAGACGCTTATCACATCCGTGGCAGTTGATGCTGGTGCTGTATATGTTCCAGTCTTGGGGTGTCATTCTCAAATGCTTAGGGCTGCTGAGCATATATTTAATGTGACTCCGCTCCTTCTGAATAGCATTGAGGAAGTGTTCCGCTGCGTCTGGACCCCCGTAGACCACTGGAGGCTCTGTTTGACCATCACACCTTACCACGATGTATCGGTAGCCACAATCCTCATGCTCTTGCGTCTTCTGCGTGTTGCTCTGGTCAGGCTTGAGCTCTGGCCCATCAATGTTGGTGGTAAGGGCCTCAAAGTCAGCATAAATGATGAAGGGAGCTGGTTGCTGCTTGTGCCAGTTCTGAAACAAGATCATGTTTTTCTCCTCCTCTGACATCTCTACCCTCATAGCGGTTTGTCCTATGCCCTTACATTCTGGTCTATGTGCTTCCAGCAGCTCCTCGTGAGAGTACCCATGTAGGCACCTCTCACAGAAGTGCTTTAGCTCCCTATACTTGCTCTGATCAGAGAGCAGATGGTTCAGGTCTTTAACCTAGGTATAGTGTGACTTCCCATCCTTCTCAATTAGCAGCAGGTTGATTCTGGAGATGTCTTATGTTGCTTGCTAAGCCTGTAGACAATCACGTCCTTGTCCCAGCCAAATACATTCAGAGCCAGGTTATTCTGACTTTCTACCTGTTTGATCTGTGATAGCGGTGTGGGAACATCAACTCCTGTGAAGTACAGGCCGTCTTCTGTGGGGTGTTTGGTGGGTCTGTATGCATGTTGCCTCTGGTCCAATGGGAACAGGGAGGACCAGAGGACCCAATTGAGGAAATGGTCATCCTCGTTCTTCATATTGACCACTGCTTTCTTGTTTCTGAGAGCTGCTGGCAGTGGGATATAAGAGCCACCCCTCAGAGGCTAGTAACGAGCGATGTCTAGCCACAGAAGTTCCACTCTGTCAACCTCCCAGCCAGAGCCGTGACACGTCCACTTTTCAAGGGTCTCCAGGGTGTATGGGAAAGCCGTGCTAAGTGCACCATCAATCTCATGGGCCTGTAAGATGGCCTCCTGCTTGTGCTGGAACACTGCAGGCATATACACTCACTCCTTGTCAATCTTTCCCTTCCAGAATAGAACCTTTAAAGCAAGCTGAAATTTAACCCCCTTCAAGGTGAGGATCTCTTCCACCAGTTTCTGGTGAATCTGGGAGTGCACACTTTCCAGGAAGGATTTAGGGTCAGCCTCTAGTCAGTGAAACTTTGGAACATCGATCTCCTACTCTTGCAGAAAATGTCCAATGGCCCAGGGGTTCTTTTTGAATGTGAGGTCACCTTTTTTGTTCCTCGTGTTTGAACAGCTCGAGAATGTCTTTTTGGTAGCTATCTGCTGTCTGGGTTTTCTGGAGTGGTATGGGATCAAACCTTCCCAGAATGGCCTTCCGCTTTGTCTGCTTCCTCTTTCGAGGTGGAGCAGAAGGTCAGTATTTCATTGAAAGCAGTGGTTTATGTGGTGTAGCGGGCCTGCGGGGGCAGGGCATGATGTGGGGAGTGTGGTGGAGGAGTTGTTTTAGAGTGGTCACGTTCTTGCACGGGATATAGGAGTGCGCGCCGCCTGAGGCGTTGTCATAGTTGCTGTAGCCGTTGTGGCCTGCGGAGCCTGGAGGTTGTGTGGCTTGTAGAGTGCATCGCTCGTGGCAATAAAGCAGGGTTGTACTGTTCCCTCGCTCGTGTCTGCCTTGGAGCACCTCTGTCACGACACCACAGTTGGCGACGAGTCTGTTCGGATCGGCGTGTGCAGAGTGGTTGGGTTCGGATCGGCAGCGAATAACTCAGCGCACCCCACGCAGTTCGAGGTCTACGCCGGGCAAGGGTCCGGAGGAGTGCATCGCGAGGAGCGCATCGCGAAGAGCGCATCGCAGGTTGCGCATCGCACTCTGTCACGACACCACAGTTTAAAGCAGGTGCTTTTTCACTGCTTCTGGAATAGGCTCATCCAAAATTCTCTGCACAGCACTTTGGGGAGGTTCCTGTATCTGCATCTCTGCAAGCGCTAGTTTGCTAGTTCAATGTACTGGTCCATGGTAACCATGTTTAATGGGAAATATAAAGGAAAATGCCAATGTCTACATGGGAGATCTTGGTGGTATTACGTAAGTAATGCACTGCAAGAAGTCAATGTCATGGAAAAAGAAAATTGCTAAGTAAATACTGCAATGGATCGCAATAGGTCACCATCGTTTGTAATGGATTGCAATAAGAAGACATCCGATTATCCTGCTCGAGATTTGTCTTATCGGGATGCTGTGAGCCTATATTCATACAACAGCTTGGAAAGTTTGTATGATGAAATGGATGAAATTTTGAGTGCCACTGCCAATATGTCTGATAGTGAAATGGATGAAATTTTGTTCGATATTTCTGATAGTGAAAATCCAGATATGTCTGATAGTGAATATCCAGATATGTCTGATAGTGAAAACAATTAACACTTCCTGGCCTTCTCAATAAGAAGCAGGTTAATCCTGGTATTGTCATCACCCTGCTTGCTAAGCAAGACCTATATGTCCGCATTCCGTGCAGTATGGCACTGCCTGTAGGGCACTGCCTATCACCTGCCTGTAGGGCACGAAAAAGGTTCCTTTTCTTATTCTTGCATTCCCTAATCCCTTGGCGTACTTCGTAGATGACCTGGTTGTTGAGCTTTTCATTCATCGTTGGCTTAGACATAGTATCTATATATCACCTCTCCATAAAAGGTAGGAGATGGGTCACAGAGCCAGAACCCCTTTTGGTACAACAAGGTACACATGGTGCACGTTCAACTGTGCTGGATACGACTTTTTGCTTTGCGTTAGTGAAGCTGCAAGAGCTGGAAGCTGTAGAAGCAGCGACTTTCATCTTTTTTGCTGGGTACTAGCCTTTCGGTCAATATAAAGTTGATCCCTGGAGCCCTTGTCAACTCCTTTCATCGATGTTGGGGTGTCCACACTCGGGCGTGCTCCCTCTCCTGGTTCTCGAGAACTAGGATCATGCTTGGCCTGATACGCGTCTCAATAGTTTTCTTCTCCCTGATCCTGTATACCCCTCGGGGCAGGTCTCACCACTTGGTTGGCTGTTGCGCTTTCCTAAAGGCACCTCTCTGGTGGTTGAAGTCTTTGCTCTTTGGCCATTGAAGGTCTTCGCTTGCTGCTGCGCTATGCTCTTCCATTGTAGCCATGCAAAATGGGTAGACTAAGGAAAATACCAACGTCTAAATGGAAATCTCAGTGGTTCAAGTCATACCTCCATTACCTCAAGACACCTATAATGATCTCAAAAGGTATGGATCTGGGAGCATTCCCAAAGCTCTAGAGCCCTCCGAGCACAAGGTGGCTCAGAACCCTCATTTCCTATATTACTTGTGTCTATATTTTCAGAGGTTTCACGAGGTGCTCTACAGGGAATCAAAGCAAATCTGGTAAAAAAAAAAAAGCAAAAAAACGGACGTTTAAATAAAAAATTAAAACGTTTACTTGGACCACAACCTGATGTATCACGTGACGCAAGTACACATGAGCAAGCAAGATGATGGATTATCTGCAATGTTTATTTAACGGAAGATTGGATTTTGTAATGTCTCCAGGGTTGTTCTGCATTAAGCTGCAACTCTTTTGTGGATAAAGTCATTATTTGAACGAATACATTTTTATTTCATGAACTGCTCTGTGTGCTGTGAAGACTGGCTTTAACGTTAAAGGGATCTTATATGATATGCTGCAACAGCCTGGCCAACCGTTCCTTATCAACCATTTAATTGGAGTGCTTGCATGAGTGCTTAAACCACTTGCCAAATGCCTTGCAGTTGATCGTGGAACAGCGCTAAGACCTTCGCGAATTGTTCACTCACTGCAGACGCTTTTGCCCGCCACGTCACCCTGAGTGAGTGGTTCGTGCTCCGTCACCCAGAGTGAGTGGTTCGTGCTCGGTCACCCAGAGTGAGTGGTTCGTGCTCCGTCACCCTGAGTGTGTGGTTCCTGCTCCATCACCCTGAGTGAGTGGTCCATGCTCCATTGCCCTGAGCCAATGCTACGTGCTCCATCACCCTGAGTGAGTGGTCCATGCTCCATCACCCTGAGCGAGTTGTTTTGAAATGACACCGATTTCCGAGCCATTTGCCATATTAGTGTTATCTAAATTACCGAGCCAATTTTTTTTTCCACCATCACACGCAGCTGTTTTTTTTAAGATTAAGGTTTGTGAACATATCCCTGAAACATCTATGTAAATGCAACATTGTTTTTCAGTGAAAGCTACTCATGGTTTTTGGGTTGTTGATATGATGATATGAGTCAAGTGTGTGTGTGTGTGTGTGTGTGTGTGTGTGTGTGTGTGTGTGTGTGTGTGTGTGTGTGTGTGTGTGTGTGTGTGTGTGTGTGTGTGTGTGTGTGTGTGTGTGTGTGTGTGTGTGTATTGTTCATAAAGCATATCTATATATCTTTATCTTTCTCTCTCTCTCTCTCTCTATCTCTATCTCTATCTCTATCTCTATCTCTATCTCTATCTCTATCTCTATCTCTATCTCTATCTCTATCTCTATCTCTATCTCTATCTCTATCTCTATCTCTCTCTATATCTCTCTATCTCTCTCTCCCTTTCTCCCTCTCTCCCTTTCCCTCTCTCTCCTCCCACTTTGCACAGATGTTGTTCGCTTGGCATGCACATGCATTCGCAGGGTGCTGTTGCTCAGTCTCTGGCGGTACATGTGGAGCCTGTGTTGCTTCTCCTTTCTCTCTGCTTATTGTCTAAATGTTTTGGTTTTCGTTTCTCTTTACCCCTTTTCTCCTTGTTTTGTCTCATCTATTGAGCAAGAGAAAGAGAGCGCACACGGTAGGTGGTGTTTGGGTGTTTTTCAGAACCTCCCGGTTTTGAGGCCTGTGTTCCATCTGACGTGTTTGCTAGATTTAGCCAACGCTTTTGGCTGCCTTAAACGATTCTTGGACCTTGTCATATTATAATTATTATTATTATTATTATTATTACTTTCATTTTTCCTCCAATTGCTGGCGCCGCTTGTGGTAGGTTTCTTTTCTTGATCTAAACTCTTTTCTTCTGCAAAAATTACTTTTATCTATGGCAAACGTTCGTTTGAATCATAGCATATACGAGTCACTTTTTCGTAAGAATGGGCTCGTGTGTGTGATCCCCTGAGGGAGGGAAAGATTGAGGACTTGTTTCTGGCAATAGGTAAAATCGTTGGTTTACACAACATCCGTGCAGCCTCTCGAATGAACAAGAAGGTGGTTGTGTGCGTTTCCGAGGTGCACATGGTAACCTCCGTTGTGGAGCAAGGCCTTGCCGTATACCCCGACCTGTTTCTCCTTGTTTCCCCATTAGACACACCTGCGGTTGAGGTGAACATGTCTGATGCTCCACCTTTCATCCGGAATGATGATTTGTGTGCTCAATTGAGTAAGTTTGGTACGATCATATCAAAAATCACGATGGTGCCGATACACTCAGGAAGTGGAGAATTTAAACACGTGATGACTTTTAAAAGGGTACTGAACATGATATTGCCTGAAAATGAGCAAAGTTTAAACGTAGTTATACATGCAAAAATTAACAGTCATGTGTGTAGAATGCATGTCTCCACGGATGTCATGGCGTGTTATCATTGTGGAGCGTACGGTCATGTGAAGAACTCCTGTCCCAGTTTGATGAGATCATCAGAAAATCAAGGACAGGAGATTGTAGATCATGTCATGGGGTGGGTGAAAGGGGAGAATCATCTTCACCACCTGATCGTGAGTGGGAAGCAGCATACCCCTCCCCCCCCCACCACTTACTGGGGGGTGTGAAATGGTAGAACCATCCCCACCACATATTGGTGAGTGGCAAACAGTAGATCCCTCCTCTCAACCTTCCAATAAACCAGAAGTGGTTAGTTCCTCGACCTCCACTGTATAGGACTGTACGGATGACGACATGGAGGGGTTCGTGACAGTCTCGTAAAAAAGGGCAAAAACGTTTGTGTCCAGTCGTCAATGAGACAGAGACATCACAAAGTAAGATACTCGTTGTGTCAGATGTGCCGAACTTGCGGGATGCATCTCTTATGGAGAATCCCTCTTTGGGACTCGGAATTGAACTAGAACCGATTATAACTCTGACTAATTCATTTACACCACTCGCTGAATTGCCCGAGTTGTTTGAGTGTGATGTAGACATTGAGAATACTCTTGCCTCTCAGGAGGCTACAAGTGGGGATTCTGATATTTTTTGGTGTCTGCAGTGATAAAAAGGAATTTATCACTGAGGTGTGCGCAAAGGTGTGTGTTTGTGATGACAAGGCAGATAAGCCGGAAAGTCCCTCAGAGGAAATCTGCAATCCTACCCTTGTGGAACAAAATGCAAGGGATGGTAAGAAGGAAGCTGCATGTGATAGTGGGCAGCTAAATGGGAATGGAAAGATCGATGGTTCAAATTCTATGGAGATTTGTGCCTAAGAAAAAAGTTTGGATCAGGAAGAGAATGACAGAGATGATGAGGCTGACTTCGATGGTACCTCTTCTACCCTGTCAGTTAGTGGGTGTTTTGCCCAAGAGGACGATGGAGACACCATGGTAACAGAAGATGAAATTCTTAAGTTTTTAAATGAAACCTTCAGGAAAAGGCATGTGAGAATTCGCGATTTTTTCCAGAATCTCCACGCCTTTCTAAAAACTGCGAAAAATATGATTCATGAACCTCAGCAAGTCAGGATCTCAGAACCTCAATTCCAGTGGTTGAGGAAGTGTGCCACTAAGGCCGGAAAAGAACTCCAAGAAGAGTAATAGTAGTAGGTTCTAAAAATAAATAAATGAAGGTAGCATCCCTCAACATAAATGGAGGCCGCAGCTGTGTAAGTCGCCTCGAGGTGTTGCAGATGTTTAAGAAAGAAAAAAATTGATATTCTAATGTTACAAGAGACACACACCAACTAACCTTGTGAGGACGAGTGGCGCAGGGTTTTTAAAGGTTGCCTTTTTTTCTCCACTGCCTTTAAGGATGCTGAGGCAGGTGTGGCAATTATTGTGCTCCCTAGAATCCAACCCTCGGAGATTTCTTGTAGGGTGGTCTGTAAAGGATTCTTAATTGCTGTGGAATTGATAACCAGTAATCAAAAAAATGGTATTATTGATGGGTATTACCCCAGCAACAGCACTGAAAGGATTATATTCCTTCCAAAGTTAGCAGGTTTTCTAAACACTGTTGACTTGACTAATTTAATTTGTATGGGGGGGGGATTATAACTGCACACTCAACCCCGACTGGATAGGAATACTGAGCCCCATTCACCCAGTACAAGGTTTTTGGCAAAACTTGTACAAAAATTTAAATTTAGGGATGTTTGGTGTCTGCAAAATCCCAACACCCGTCAATATACATGGGTGTGCTGTTCAAAGAACCAGATACCCATGGGGCGACTGCACAGATTGTATGTAAACCAGGGAATGGTGAATCTGGTTCAGAGAACAAGCATACATCCATCTGGCTTTTCTGATCACCATATGATTGTAATGGAATATATGTCACCCTTTTATTGTTGTAACAGTGCATACTGGACTTTCAATGTTAAGTTATTACATGATGTACAGTTTGAAAATGCCTCCCGACTGGTATGGAAGAAGTTAGAACAACAAAATTGTTCCTTTCCTAATACTCGACAGTGGTGGGACTGTACAAAATCCCAAATTCGGATTTTCTGTCAAGAATATTGCTCACATACCACCTGTAATGCATCTGGGTTGATAAGTGCTCTCAAAGAAGATGTACTTAAATATGAGCAAGAAGCTGGAGCATCCAGTAGAAGTGATCACCATCAGCAGTTGGTGGAAAAAAAGACTTTACTGGCTGAACTAGTCAAAGAGCGTGTGGCTGGAGCAATGGTTCATCTTCGAATGAGCAGAATTCAGCTGGAGACTCCAAATAAGGAATTCTTCAACCTTGAGAAGGCCGTCAATACCTCTCAGCAGATTCACAGTTTGCACTCTCCTTACGGTGTTCTGACTTGCCAGAGTGACATTAAACACTCAATGCAGGATTTCTACTCAAATCTGTTTACACCGCGAACTGTGGACAAAACGATTATAAATGAGGTGATTGAACTTCTTCCATCCCTTTCTCAAGAACAGCAACAGCAACTCGAATGTGACATTTCGTTTGAGGGGCTCAATGCGGCATTAAAACTGCTTGAGGATGGCAAAGCCCCCAGACTTGACAGACTTCCTGCTGAATCCTACAAAGCTTTTTGGAACATTTTGGGTCCTGCTCTAATGGAGACCCTGCTTGAAAGCCTAGATCAGGGTGAATTGCGCCTGAGCTGCAGGAGAGCGGTTTTGTGTCCCTCCCAAAGAAAGAGGATTTGCAGCAGATTACAAACTGGTGGCCTGTTTCATTGCAAAACGCTGATTATAAGATTGTATCAAAAGTGCTTGCAATGCGTCTTAAAAATGTCATCTCTCTCCTGATTGGAAATGACCAAACGTATTGCATACCTGATCGATCCGTTTATGACAGTATTTTTTTTGGTTCGAGATTTAATTGCCATCGGTCAAACTGTACCTCATGGTTTTGGGTTGTAAAGGCCCTGTCACACCTTGATGATTTAGCCAGCGTATGCCTGACGTAAGCAAAATTTGGCTAAAACGCTGGCACACGTCGAATACGTTATGGGTAAGTTTGTATACGTTAAGAGCATGCTGGCATACATCGTAGTATGCTGGCTTTTTTCGTAGTACGCTGGCATACGTCGTAGTACGCCGAGGTGTTCGACAAATTTTCCATGCTTGAAATTTTTCGACGTATGCCAGCGTATGACTCACACATTCTGCATACGCTTGGCCATGAGTTGTAGGCACGTTACGCGATCGTTGACACACGTTGACACACATTACTTGTAAGTTACTCATAAGTCGAAACATGTCGAGGTAATGTTTAGCGTACCCGAAACTTATTTCTAACCTATGAGTAACGTGTTGTCGGCACGTTACGCGATCGTTGACACACATCGACACACGTTACTTGTACGTTACTCATAAGTCGAAACACGTCAAGGTAATGGTTAGCGTCAGTGTTCCAGACTCCCTGTTTTTTATTATTATTATTTTTTTCGGTGTGACGGTGATGTTGACACTTCCATTTCTAGTGCGGTTATGATATAATATAATTAATAGGCTGCCGCTCAATGATTTAAATCATAAGTGCACAAGAAATCGAAGTGTCAACATTACCGTCATACCGAAAAAAAAAAAACAGGGAGTCTGGAACACTGATGCTAACCATTACCTTGACGTGTTTCGACTTATGAGTAACATACAAGTAACGTGTGTCAACGATCGCGTAACGTGCCTACAACTTATGGCCAGCGTATGCGGAACGTGCATCATATGCCGAGTACGTCGAGAAATTTTCAACATGCTGAAAATTTCTCGACGTACTCGGCGTATGACGACGTATGCCAGTGTACTACGATGTCTGCCAGCATACTACAACGTATGCCAGCATGCTCTTAACGTATACAAAACTTACCCATGACGTATTCGACGTGTGCCAGTTTGGTTCGGCAAATTTTTCATACGTCAGCATATGTCGGCATACGCTGGCTAAAACGTCAAGGTGTGACAGCGGCTTCACACTTCGATGTCTAGTTAGTGCGGTTATGATTTGAATCGTCGAGCCGCAGCCTATGAATAGCCTACGCCACATGATCGTCGGCGATACGCTGCCGCGCTATGCATAAGTTAGACTATCGTTGGGCATAGGTTGTGAACGCCGACAACACGCTCAGCATTCGTTGGTATAAGTTATCTATATGTGATTGAAACGTTCTGTGTACATTACTAATACGTTATGCATACGTCCAACACGTTATTATATGCCCAAAACTTAAAAAAACATCAATAGTTCAGCGTATGCCAGCGTTTTACATACATTTTGATACCTTGCCATACGCTTGCTAAAACCTCAAGGTGTGACAGGGCTTTTACTCCTGGATCAGGAAAAAGCCTTTGACAGTGTGGATCATTCGTTCTTATTTGCGGTCCTTGCAAGAGCAGGTTTTGGGGAAAAATTCATATCCTGTATAAAACTTTTGTACAGAAATGCATCATGCCTGCTAAAAGTAAATCATAGTTTGTGTCATCCCTTTCCTTTAGAGCGTGGTATCCATCAGAGTAGTCCACTGCCAGGCATATTGTGCACACTTTGTGTTGAACCCCTACTGGCTCTCCTTCACACCTCATTGTCTGGGTTATCCTTGTCAAACAGTCCGAACATTGTTACTTCAGCTTATGCAGATGACCTGTGTGTTTTGGTCAAAAACCCAAAAGATGTCAGTGAGCTATCCCATTGTCTTGCCAAATTTGAACTTGCCTCATCAGCTCGAGTAAATTGGAACAAGAGTGTAGCTCTTTGGCTCCACCCAAATACACTCTCCTCATCACGCTCATGTGCACTTCTCCCAACTCTTCCAGGAGGAATGTTATGGAAAACGGATGGGTTTAAATACTTAGGAAGGAACTATGAGTTGTATGCAAAGGAATTGGGATGGGTTCCGAGACAACATTAAGCAGAAACTATCAAGGTGGAAAGGAATGCTTCAGTTCTTGTCACTTAAGGCGCAAGTAATGATATTATTGATAACCTAATACTTCCAACCATATGGCATAAGGTCAGCGCACTCCAGCCTCCTCAAGCTGTGATCACAAGCATTCAGAAGAGTCTGATTTTTCTGGGGAGGCCACCACTGGCTCAAGCCAGATGTATTGTGCAGGCCACGAATGTCTGGTGGCCAAATCTTTGTGCACATTCCGAGTCGAATAATGGCTTTTCGACTCATGGCAATAAAACTACTATATGGTGAAGTAGTGTTCTGGCGTCCTCTCACCAATACCTTGCTTCGACAAATAGGTGGTTTCGACTATGACCGTGAACTCTTCCTCATGGACCGAAAGCAGGTTGATGGAGCTCAGCTCCCTGCGTTTCATCAATCTCTTCTGAATGCTTGGCAAGCTCTTGGAGTGCAGTGGCTAGAGATCTCCTATGATGCCAGGAAATTTGTGCATGAGCCACTATTCCAAAACGTATTATTTGCTGGAATATCTACCAGCCGATCCTTCATAAAGTACTTCACAAATAGTGGAATAAAGAAAGTGTGAGATGTTATGGAGCCTTCCTTGAAATGATGGTTGCCTGCTGGCTCGGTTTCTAAAGAAATTGGATTGCATTCAATGAGAGTAGTGGGTGAGGTCATGAGGATAGTAACCCAGACTTTTATACATTTAAATATTGGGTGGAATGGGGAAAGCGAAGAAGTTGATTTTCACCAAAATTTTCCTGAACTTTCAATCACTGCCCCAAAACACCATGATGTGTTCTCTTCAAACAGTGACGAGTCTGGTGTGTTCCACGTCATGGGGAAAAAAAAAACAATAAATGGAATTTGTCGAGAAGTGTGTTTACCGGGCTGTACGGTACCGTTAAGAAACCATTGGAAAGAGACTTTACTTGCAGGAACTTTCCTTACTCCCAATTGGAAGGTGATGTATAGATCTCTGACCGTTGGTCGCATGGGAGACTTAAATTGGAGACTGGTCCATCAAGCCCTGGCCACACAGGTTTTACTACAGAAGTTTAACCCCTCTGTGTCCAATTCATGCCCCTTTTGTATAAGTATCGAAAATCTGAATCATGCGTTTATTGAATGCAACAGGTTGTCACCTCTGTTTCTGTACCTGAGTGACATTTTTTGTAAATTCAAAATTGTTTTTTCCTTTCCAATCTTTATTTATGGACTCGCTTTCAACACTGGACACAAATCTGTGTTTTTGCTTTTAAATTTTTTACTTGAAATTGCAAAGCTTGCAATTTATAAGACCAGAAAAGCTAGATTGGTGAATAAGAAAAATGAAAATGCACTTTTTTGTTTCAAAGGCATGGTGTCTGCTCGTATAAAACTAGAACATGCATATCATGTAAACATGGGAAGTCTTCCTGTGTTTGAAGACTTATGGTGCAGTGGTGGTGTCTTATGTAAATGTGTTGAGAATGAAGTTCACATTTTTTTTGTGAGTTGCAACAATATCATTGATCGTTGAACTTTCATTGTTTTTCTGACTCTGTTTGAGCACCTGTACTTAAAGAATGGCACTTGATTCTCATGTGTTAATGCTTTTATGAACCTCACGCAAATGGTGCCTCAACATTTTTTCTCTTTAAATTTGCTTTGAGAAATGTTTTATACTTTTATAATAAAAGTCAAAAACTCTCTTTCTCTTTCTTTCTCTCTCTCTCCCCGCTGGCTGTTTGTGAGTCGAGTGGGGTGTCATGGCGGCTGTGTGGTCTTCGTGAGCTGTGATCTGTCCTGTTTTTTTGCCTTTCTATCCCCTTTCGCATCGTTTTTCACCTCCCTTCCTTTGTTTCCTTCTACGCATCATTATTTGTGCCCCTACCCTCTTCGTTAGACCTCGCGCTTCAGCCTTCCCTCGCGCCGTCACCCCACCCCGCTCATCTGTCCTTGTTATTTCACGGTTTGCTCTTCGGTTCATCTCTTCCCCTTCCCTCCCCTTCCCCTCCCCTCCCTCCCTCCTCCCCTCCCTCCCTCCTCCCCTCCCCTCCCTCCTCCCCTCCCTCCTCCCCTCCCTCCCTCCTCCCCTCCCTCCTCCTCCTCCCCTCCCCTCCCTCCTCCCCTCCCTCCTCCCTGCTCCCCTCCCTCCTCCCTCCTCCCCCTCCCCTCCCTCCTCCCCTCCCTCCTCCCTGCTCCCCTCCCTCCTCCTCCTCCCTCCCTCCTCCTCCTCCCTCCTCCTCCTCCTCCTCCCTCCTCCCCTCCCTCCTCCCCTCCCTCCCCCTCCCTCCCCCTCCCCTCCCCTCCCCTCCCCCTCCCCTCCCCTCCTCCCTCCTCCCTCCTCCCCTCCCCCTCCCTCCTCCCCTCCCTCCTCCCCTCCCCCTCCCCTCCCCCTCCCCTCCGGACTTTACCTGATGGTCGTTTAACCCAGAAGAAGGAGCATTTACAAACGAGGAATCTGTGGGTAATGTTCCTGCACTTGTGACTGATGTCACTCTACAAGGCCTACCCGGAATGGACCCGGAATGGACCCGAATGGACCCGGAATGGACCCGGAATGGACCCGAATGGACCCGGACCCCGGTACCTACGGCCAAGTTTACCCCACTTGCCGGTGAGGACAGAGGCTCCTCCCTTACAGAGACCGCTTTACCTGTTATCGCAGTAAATGAAACTGTTTCACTCGTTAAAAACTCTCCGATTGTTAAGTCCATTGACGGTGATACACAGACCACTAGTAATGAACCTGCTGTCACTTCGGGAAATGTTAACCCTAAATCCTTGTCAGCAGGAAATAGCGAAACGAATGTTAACCCTGTTACTGCTCCCATCTCGTCACGTGGTGAAGCTGGAAACGCAGAAAATGTTAAAATGGATGTTTTACGAGAGACCCCCAAAGTACTGTATACCTCCATGCCGTTGGAGGTCGATAACACCGTGACGGTCGAGGGAAGCGAGATCTCTGCACCCGCTGATGGTGTTTCCGTTTCATCATCTCCCCCAATTATTTCCATTACTTCACCAGGAGATGTTCCCACAATGGAAGAGCACATAGACGTGGTAAGGCCAAGGTCACATTTGCCACGGCGGCCGTGGGGTCTCCAAAATCTGCGGCCACTAGCAATTATACGGCGGCCGCAGTATTTCCACGGTCACACAATGTAGCAGTCACATGTTTTTATATTTCGGGAAGCCGCACGGCGTATTTATAAATCGTGGAGACCGAAAACGTGGGGGTGCTGTACGGTCTTTGATTTGATGTCGCACGGTGACCTTAGGGCGTCGCTGCCACGGCCATAGAATTTTCAAGGCAGACGCAAGGTGACCGCAAGGCGACCGCAGGGGGCCCTAAGGCGAACGTGCGGCCAAACGGACGGTAACCAGTGGGTATATATACCAGTTCTTTTTTTTACTGAAATAAAAATATACCAGTATATATAACTGAATATACGATAACTATAATATACCGTGGTGCCCCCAGAATCCGAACGCCCCATTGTTTGAACAAATTGGAATCCGAACAATTTTTTCGAGAAAATTTTGCCCTAAAAACCTAATACATTTTAAAAAACCGAACACAACGTGGCGTTCATGTTTGTTCACGTGTCTCCCCCACCTTTTCGAGCCGCATCTTCGCGCTTTGTTCATTCAGTTCAGCAGTGGAAGTCCTCGTGAAAGCATCTCTCATGTGTCGATCGATACTTTAGGCCTCAGTCACACAGACCGCAAAGCCACCGTACGGCGACCGTGGAAATAGTGCGGCTGCCGTAATTTTTTTGGGGTTGGGAAAATTCATTTTTCATTGAGAAGAGCTTACAGCGGCCGCACGAATAACGCAAGCCCACCGTACGCCCTACTTACGGTCGACGTGGAACACATCTGCGTCATAGCTTGGCTTGTCGAATTGCTACGGCGAGCGTAGAAATGAAAAAAAGTTATAACTCCGCGCTATAATTCCACGGCGCCCTCCGGCCTGTAAAATATAGCCAAACGGCGTAGGGCCTCCCTGAGGCCACCTCAGTTTCTCTGCGGCCGCCGCACGTTTCTGTAGATTCAGAGGGCGTACGGCCGCCATATCCTCACCGTAGAGCAAATGTGACCAAGGCCAAACCAGTACAGATCCCGGTGTCAATACTGACGACAACATCGATATATGCAGGACTGTACAAGCTTGTGTGACTCGGAAACTAAAACCGACTCTGACGAATCTGACCTGGAGGAAGCAAACAGGAACAGTCAGGTGGAAACGGTGGAGAATCTGACCAGTCAAGGTCCTACCCCCCCCCCCCCCGAACAAATAAGACTTTTCTTACAAAATACATACAGGAAACGCAATATAAACCTGACGGAATACTTTCCAGATGTACCGTCCTTCCTCGAGTTTGCTCAGGCTATCGTACGTAAGCCTGACTTATTCGGTTTCCACCAGACACACTGTCACTGCTTAAAAAAAATTGATTGCCAAGGTGAAAAGGGATCCCAATCAATGATCCCACTTCTGATCTTATTCTTAGAAGTTATTATTTTCCTCATGGCCAGTTTCAAGATTGGAACAATAAATGTTAATGGTGGTGGGAGTCCGCTCCGCAAGATCCAAATTAAACAGTTGGTAGAGGTCAACGGTCTTGACATAGCTTTGTTACAAGAGACCCATGCTGTCCGATCTGTTCAGGCTCAGTGGCGACTATTTATGGACAAGGAATGTTTCTTCAGTAACAACTTGTCG
Source organism: Eptatretus burgeri (assembly GCF_056783735.1). Lineage (NCBI taxonomy): Eukaryota > Metazoa > Chordata > Myxini > Myxiniformes > Myxinidae > Eptatretus > Eptatretus burgeri. Next base: position 63,324,123 of record NC_140969.1, read on the forward strand.
AAGGCAGGCATCATGTTTGGCATAGGGAAACGTTTCCATCCGTCCTGCCTTAAATTTATGAGCATTATTGATGGACACCTTGCCTCCGTGACCTTCTCTATCAATCAGGTCAAGTTCACAATTCTCAATGTGTACGCTCCAAGCAAAAATGACAAGCGGATCTCTTTTTTTGCCAAACTGAGAAAATTCCTGCAAACACTGGATTTACAGACTTGTCTAATCATTGGTGGTGACTTTAACTGTACTGTTAATGCTTCATGTGACCGGAACGGGCCGGAACCCCAACCATGTACCGCAAAACTTTTTGCAAACATCATTGCGAAATATAATCTCCATGATATTTGGCGCGTGCAGCACCCTTCTGATCAGTCTTACACATGGTGTCATTGTTTAAACAACCGCATCTCACTTGCGAGGCTCGATCACATCTATGTAAATTCTCATTTATTACATGGAGTTTATAAATCCGATTTAGTGCCTTCTGGTTTATCCAACCATTCCCGAGCTCGAGTCTTTATTCAACTCTTTAAACCATGTCCAGGGAGCTCTCACTAGAAATTCTAAAACAGTTTACTTGAAAACCTCAACTTCATTCAGGCCTTTGAATCCTTCTGGACGGCTCTCCTAGAACAGAAGTTAAGCTGTTCCGTTAACCCGCTGATATGGTGGGATTTAGTAAAAACCCAAATTAAAGGGTTCTGTCAACAGTATCAGGTTTTCTCAACAAGGGCTGACCATGAAGTAAAGAAAATATTACAGTTAGAGATTTTACATCTCCAACGGGTCATCGGACAAAATAATAGTAACATACAAAAAACCTTAACTGAGAAACAGTCCTTATTAAAGGAAATAACCAAGAGGAATGCACGTGGTGCCTTAGTTCGGATGAGGGTGCGACACCTGAATGAGGCAGACGTACCAACCAAGTACTTCTTTTCCTTCGAGAAACGTCTTCCCAGAAAACAGCTTTCTCAGCTGCGATTAGCAGATTCATCCATTACCTTTACACAATCAGAAATCAAACTTTTTGTGAAGGAATACTTTTCGAAAATATATTCAATGGAACAAATAAATCCTGTCAGTGTCCCCTCGATCTCCGTAGACCTGCCAGTGTTGTGTGCAGATGGGCGTTCCCAACTGGAAATACCCATCACCTTGGATGAACTTGGCACTGCCCTGCACGGCCTTGCCATTGGGAAAGCACCTGGATTGGATGGACTTACAACCAAATTTTACAAGAAGTTTTGGCACTTATGGGTCCAGAACTCATTAACACCTTGAACGCAAGCTGCCAGCTTGGAGAGCTACCTCGGAGTTGACGACGAGCTCTTCTTACCCTCATCCCAAAAAAGGGAGACATGCTGAGTATTGAAAATTGGCGTCCTATCTCCCTGTTATGTACGGACTATAAGATATTTTCAAAAGCCCTGGCATCACGACTTACTCCTTATTTATCCTCGTTGTTGAAAGAGGACCGATGTTACTGTGTCCCAAAACGTTCCATTTATGACAACATCTCCCTTGTGAGAGACATCATTGAACTGTGCAAGGAAAACCTGAAAGATTTAGGACTTCTTCTCCTTGACCAGGAGAAAGCCTTTGACCGTGTTGACCATCGGTACCTTTTCGAAGTACTTGAGCAGTTTGGACTTTGTTCAACCTTCATCTCTTATATTAAAAAACTATCCAATAATATTTATAGTGTGCTTAAGACAAACAATGAACTTGTTGCACCTTTGTCTATTAACAAGGGAATTAGACAAGGTTTCCCTCTTTCCGGGTTGCTTTATGCTCTCTCCATCGAACCCCTACTGGTTTATTTGTGCTGTAGACTAAAAGGGGTTAGTTTGTCCCAGCTTGAACGGCCCATCAAGGTACTGGCTTACGCTGATGACGTGTGTCTATTCGTGCAAGATATCAATGACGTTAACATCGTTCGTTATTGTTTGTCCTTATTTGAAAAGGCTTCTTCAGCCAAAGTAAATTGGAACAAAACGAGTGCCCTTTGGCTCGGTCCGTTGTGCTACTTCGCGCCAAGACTTCCTGCTCCACTGTCATGGGCCAATGATGGTGTGAAATACCTTGGAGTGTTCTGAGGTAATAATACCACAGTAGCAAAGAATTGGGCTGGTCTGCTTGAGTTTGTTGAGGGTAAACTGCAAAAATGGAAAGGTCTGATCACACAACTGTCATATCGTGGAAGGGTCTTGGTCATCAACACACTGGTGGCCTCCACCTTATGGCACAGGTTCTTCGTGCTGTATCCTCCAGCTGTGTTGCTTCAACAGCTCCAGAAGTGCTTCGTGTCCTTTTTCTGGGACGGAAAACACTGGCTGCGACCTGGGGTCCTCAGCTTACCACTGACCGATGGAGGACAAGGCCTGGTCGACATAAAGAGCCGGCTTATGGCCTTTCGACTCTCGGTTGCTCTTCACATGCTATACATGTGACCCTCTCCACCATGGGTCAACGTCACTCGTCACCTTTTGCAACATGCTGGGAGGCTAGGCTATGACCACTCTCTTTTCCTGATGGTCCTTTCCAAAATTGACACATACCCCCTCTATGGTTTCTATCAGAGCATGCTAAATGCGTGGCAAGCTCTGACAATAACAAGAACTACACATTCTTGCACGAAACAGATGTTTCTGGAAGAACCTTTGTTCTACAACTCCTTTTTCCATGATATGCCTGCTGATAGGTGTTTTATTCAACGCTTTTTCAACGACAACGATTTTATTCAACGACAAGGGCGTTAAATCTGTCGCAGATCTTCTCAGCCCAAATGGCAGCTGGATCGGAGCTGATGCATTGGCAAGCCTGGTCGGTGTTCGATCCCCTCGAATCGTGGCACGCATATCATGTAGTGTGCTTTTGACATACACACAGCTTACACCTGCTTGGGAGCAGGACTACCAAAGCAATGAACAAAATGCACATTGAATACCTTCTCTCTCTACCTTTCCTGAACTCGTATGTGCTTTTTCTCTTGCCAGCCCTCTTCCTTGTCCCCCTTTTAACGTACGCTTCAATGGCCTTCCCAAACAAAAAGACCTTTATTTGGGTTATGTAAAATTTATTTCGCAACGGCAAATAACACAGCAGAAGGTTCGATGGAGAGACCTCTTACCTTGTTCTCCCCCTTATTTTCCTAACTGGAAAGGTTTTTTTTTATCACCCTCCTGTACCAACATGACATGGTGACCTCCAATGGAGACTCGTACACTGGATCCTTCCTTCTCATCACTTGTTACACCGTTTTTCAAATCTGCTTGTAGATGAATGTCCTTTTTGTAAGAAATCTTAAAACCCTTTTCACATCTATGTTGAATGCCAACGGTTGGCACCTTTATTTATTTTACTTCAGAATTGTTTTGTGAGGTTTGGTTTGATTTTTAACACTTGTGTGTTCATCTATGGATTGGATATCCCACACAAAAATTCCAATGCTGTGTTAGCCAATTTCCTGCTTGCTCAGGCAAAGATGGCAGGATATAAGTCAAGGAAAAGAAAACTTGATGGTTTTGGAGTAAATGATGAAGATGCTTTGTTTTTGTTCCAACACCTTGTAATAAGTTGTGTTAAATTGGATTTTGCTTTCTTTTCAGTAACGGGAAGATTACCGCAGTTCGAATCAAAATGGTGTATAAAAGAAGTTATTTGCAAAGTCCAAGAGGAATGGTTATCCTTTTGTGAAATGTTTTGTATATAATCCACCCGACTCATCCTTTCCTTTCTTCAGAAATTGTTTCTTGGTTTTCCTTCTTTCTCTGAAATAAAAATGTAACTCCCATTTGGGGGCTTTCTTTTGTATTTTTAGCCGCGTTCGCGTAGCGAACGTGGCTCGAAGAGCGCTCCGCGTTGTTCTTCTTCTTGTTCTTGTTCTTCTTCTGGTGAAGACAAAACCTTTAGGACTCGGCTCTTTTATATACAGGATCCAGATCTCCTTAAATACTAAACACCTGTACACATCCTCGCATTGAGGGTGCCTTTTGAGAGCGTCTATCATCAACTTTTAAATATATTCGGACATTTGCTTTAAAGTTTCGAAAAGTTCACGTTACTATTTAAAGATTATTCCATTTAATGTGTAGTAATTTCATAAATACACTATTTTCTCGTCATGAACAGGAGCCTCCATGACGGGTCTTGCTATTGGCTCCATCAAGGCACGTGATGAAATATCGGAAGTTGTTGTTGTTATTTATATATTTATCTATTTTTTCATTTTATTATTTATTTATTAGCGGCGTTGCGAACGCTGGCTCTAAGAGAGCTCCGTGTTGTTCTTCTCCTTCTGGTGAAGTCAAAACCTTTATGACGTGGCTCTTAGACACATTTGACCTTGTTATAATAAAAATATACAAAACTCTCTCTCTCTCTCTCTCTCTCTCTCTCTCTCTCTCTCTCTCTCTCTCTCTCTCTCTCTCTCTCTCTCTCTCTCTCTCTCTCTCTCTCTCTCTCTCTCTCTCTCTCTCTCGCTCTCTCTCTCTCTCTCTCTCCCTCTCTCTCTCTCTCTCTCTCTCTCTCTCTCTCTCTCTCTCTCTCTCTCTCTCTCTCTCTCTCTCTATCTATCTATCTATCTATCTATCTATCTATCTATCTATCTATCTACATATACATACACTAGGTGAATGCACCTGGCACTGCCCGGGTTCTTTTTGAATGAATTTAATCTGCTATACATATGTCTGACGTGAGCACAGTATCAGTTCCCTATTGGGCCATGGCAGTCATAAGCTAAGGGGGTTGGTGAGGGGGAAACACACCTCCTTCCCCCCCCCCCGGCTGAGGGGCCTTGCCATATAGCCTATAACCTTCCCGGGGCCCATCCCGACATTTTTTGTTTCAATGGTTAGCTCCTATCTTTCACCTTTCAGGAGATTAGCGTGTGCAGACAAACACAAACAGACAAACAAAAACTTAAAATCATGTTAGATATATTGTATATGGCGTTGGTCCCATGTCAATCAGCTGAACATGAAAAATTAACGTTACAAAAATCAGGTGATGACGTCATAATTCGGAAACCGGAAGTCGGAAGTACAATTATTTTACATTGGGACACTCCCAGGTACATGTTCTGTCAGCCTGTGAAGTTTGGTGAGAATCAGTCCAGTACTTTTTGCGTGCATAGGTCACAGACAAACACACAAACAGACATACTTTCAACTATATATATATATATATATATATATATATATATATATATATATATATATATATATATATATATATATATATATATATATATATATATATATATATATATATATATATATATACAGGATGGAACTTTCTATCCTGTTCATTTTTGAATTGAATTACTATGCCCCCTATAGTGTTTAATGGTGGACATGGATGTCTTGGTTTTCCTTACGTTTTCCTTCCCCCCCCCCACAGGGGGAAAATGCTCTCGAGAACAGGCCCAAGCTGCTCCTTTGGTTGGCAGTGAGTGCCCCGGAAGCAATAGGGGAAAGAGAGGCACCTGTATATGTGGAAGAATTGTATTGCTCAGCCAGTGGGTCACCGAGATAACTCAGATGGCAGAGCACTGGTATGGTTTGCCAGAGGACCTGTATTTGATGCCTGGTCTATCTGGGCATGTCAATTTTTCCACATATATTTATGATCATTCTATCCTGTTCCTTTTCTTATCATGTGTTTGTGTGTATATAATAGATTATATCTATCTATAATTCCAGCTGTGTGTGTGTGTGTGTGTGTGTGTGTGTGTGTGTGTGTGTGTGTGTGTGTGTGTGTGTGTGTGTGTGTGTGTGTGTGTGTGTGTGTGTGTGTGTGTGTGTGTGTGTGTGTCTGTAACCGCTGTTTCTCGACAACCACTGGTCCGATCTAATTGAAACTTGCCAGGTATATTGCTGGGGACCTGAATATGTGCCTTTTCAGGGTTTGATATAAATCGGACAAGTGGTTCCCAAGTTATGGCCATTTATTTACCAAACCAATAACAGGACACGGTGCTGCCAAGGCGTGGCCCGTGTGGTTTTTTTCTGGCACGAGGTTTGAAAAATTATTTATTTTTTGGTATTTTTGTTTTTGGCACTTACGAAATCTCAAGATTTCGTAAGTAAATTGATGCCTTCCGTTTCTGTTTGTTTGTTTGTTTGTTTGTAGGCAAGATAAATCGAGAACGGAAGAAGCTTCCAATGTCAAATTACACCACGTGATTCAGGATGTTGAATGCTAGTGCTGATTAGATTTTGGTCAAAATCGGTCAAAGGTCAAGGTCACGGTGAGGTCAAATATTCGATTTTTGATGGTTTGGTACAGATAACTCGAGAACAGAAGAAGCTACCAATGTCAAATTACACCACGTGATTCAGGAGGGTGGTGGCAAGCGCTGATTAGATTTTGGTCAAAATCGATCAAAGGTCAAGGTCACTGAGGTCAAACATCCAAAACATTCGATTTTTGATGGTGTGATACAGAATTACCTTGGAAACTTCTGGTTTGTGTCACTACGTTCTCAAGAGACAGCTTTTATTACACAAGATCAGAGGTCAAGTTGACGATTTCGTAAGTACCAGTCTATGACTGCTTGTTTGTTTGTTTGTTTGTAGGCACGATAACTCGAGAACGGAAGAAGCTACCAATGTCAAATTACACCAGGTGATTCAGGAGGGTGGTGGCTAATGCTGATTAGATTTTGGTCAAAATCGGTCAAAGGTCAAGGTCACTGAGGTCAAACATCCAAAACATTCGATTTTTGATGGTTTGATACAGAATCACCTTGGAAACTTCTGGTTTGCGTCGCGACCTTCTCGAGAGACAGCTTTTATTAGACAAGGTCAGAGGTTAAGTTGATGATTTCGGAAGTACCAGTCTCTGACTGCTTGTTTGTTTGTTTGTTTGTTTGTAGGCACGATAACTCAAGAACGGAAGAAGCGACCAATGTCAAATTACACCACTTGATTCACGAGGGTGATGGCTCACACTGATTAGATTTTGGTCAAAATCGGTCAACAGTCAAGGTCACAGTGAGGTCAAATATTCGATTTTTGATGGTTTGGTACAGATAACTCGAGAACGGAAGAAGCTACCAATGTCAAATTACACCACTTGAGTCACGAGGGTGATGGCTCGTGCTGATTAGATTTTGGTCAAAATCGGTCAACGGTCAAGGTCACAGTGAGGTCAAACATTCGATTTTTGATGGATTGGAACAGAATCATCGTAGAAACTTCTGGTTTGCATTGCTACCTTCTCTCGAGACAGCTTTTATTGGACAAGGTCAGAGGTGAAGTTGACGATTTCGTAAGAACCAGTCTATGACTACTTGTTTGTTACTTACGAAATCTTAAGATTTCGTAAGTATATTGATGACTTCCGTTTCTGTTTGTTACTTACGAAATCTAAAGATTTCGTTAGTATATTGATGCCTTCCGTTTCTGTTTGTTTGTTTGCTAGTTTGTTTGTTTGTTTGTTTGTAGGCACGATAACTCGAGAACGGAAGAAGCTACCAATGTCAAATTACACCACGTTATTCAGGAGGGTGAAGGCTCGTGCTGATTAGATTTTGGTCAAAATCAGTCAAAGGACAAGGTCACAGCAAAGTCCAATATTCGATTTTTGATGGTTTGGTACAGATAACTCGAGAAGGGAAGAAGCTACCAATGTCAAATTACACCACGTGATTCAGGATGGTGGTGGTGAGCGCTGATTAGATTTTGGTCAAAATCGCTCAAAGGTCAAGGTCACAGTGAGGACAAACATCCAAAACATTCGAATTTTGATGGTTTGGGACAGAATCCTCGTAGAAACTTCTGGTTTGCGTCGCTACCTTCTCAAGAGACAGCTTTTATTAGACAAGGTCATTGATCAAGTTGACGATTTCGTAAGTACCAGTCTATGACTGCTTGTTTGTTTGTTTGTTTGTTGGCACGATAACTCGAGAACGGAAGAAGCTACCAATGTCAAATTACACCACGTGATTCACGAGGGTGATCGCTAGTGCTGATTAGATTTTGGTCAAAATCGGTCAAAGGTCAAGGTCACAGTGAGGTCAAACATCCAAAAAATGATAACTCGAGAACGGAAGAAGCTTCCAATGTCAAATTACACCACGTGATTCAGGGGGGTGGTGGCTAGCGCTGATTAGATTTTGGTCAAAATCAGTCAAAGCTCAAGGTCACAGTGAGGTCAAACCTCCAAAACATTCGATTTTTGATGGTTTGGTACAGAATCACCTTGGAAACGTCTGGTTTGCGTCGCTACGTTCTCTCGAGACAGCTTTTATGAGACAAGGTCAGAGGTCATTTTTCTGATTTTGTAAGTACCAATCTATGACTGCTTGTTTGTTTGTTTGTAGGCACGATAACTCGAGAACGGAAGAAGCTACCAATGTCAAATTACACCACGTGATTCAGGAGCTTGAATGCTCATGCTGATTAGATTTTGGTCAAAATCGGTCAAAGGTCAAGGTCACGGTTACGTCAAATATTCGATTTTTGATGGTTTGGTACAGATAACTCGAGAACGGAAGAAGGTACGAATGTCAAATTGCACAGAAGGCTGATGGCTAGTGCTGATTATATTTTGGTCAAAATCGTTCAAAGGTCAAGGTCACAGTGAGGTCAAACATCCAAAAGATGATAACTCGAGAACGGAAGAAGCTTCCAATGTCAAATTACACCACGTGATTCAGGAGGGTGGTGGCTAGCGCTGATTAGATTTGGGTCAAAATCGGGCAAAGGTCAAGGTCACAGTGAGGTCAAACATCCAAAACATTCGATTTTTGATCGTTTGGTGCAGAATCATCGTAAAAACTTCTGGTTTGCGTCGCTACCTTCTCGAGAGACAGCTTTTATTAGCAAGGTCAGAGGTCAAGTTGACGATTTCGTAAGTACCAGTCTATGACTGCTTGTTTGTTTGTTTGTGTGTTTGTTTGTTTGTAGGCACGATAACTCGAGAACGGAAGAAGCTACCAATGTCAAATTGCACCACGTGATTCACGAGGGTGATGGCTAGTGCTGATTATATTTTGGTCAAAATCGGTCAATTGTCAAGGTCACAGTGAGGTCAAACATCGAAAAAATGATAACTCGAAAATGGAAGAAGCTACCAATGTCAAATTACACCACATGATTCAGGAGGGTGATGGCTAGTGCTGATTAGATTTTGGTCAAAATCGGTCAAAGGTCAAGGTCACAGTGAGGTCAAACATCCAAAACATTCGATTTTTGATGGTTTGGTACAGAATCACCTTGGAAATGTCTGGTTTGCGTCGCTACGTTCTCTCGAGAGAGCTTTTATTAGACAAGGTCAGAGGTCATTTTTACGATTTCGTAAGTACCAGTCTATGACTGCTTGTTTGTTTGTTTGTTTGTTGGCATGATAACTCGAGAACGGAAGAAGCTACCAATGTCGAATTACACCACGTGATTCAGGAGGTTGAATGCTAGTGTTGATTAGATTTTGGTCAAAATCGGTCAAAGGTCAAGGTCACGGTTATGTCAAATATGCGATTTTTGATGGTTTGGTACAGATAACTCGAGAACGGAAGAAGCTACCAATGTCAAATTGCACCACATGATTCAGGAGCCTGATGGCTAGTGCTGATTAGATTTTGGTCAAAATCGGTCAAAGGTCAAGGTCACAGTGAGGTCAAACATCCAAAAAATGATAACTCGAGAACGGAAGAAGCTTCCAATGTCAAGTTACACCACGTGATTCAGGAGGGTGCTGGCTAGCGCTGATTAGATTTTGGTCAAAGGTCAAGCTCACAGTGAGGTCAAACATCCAAAACATTCGATTTTTGATGGTTTGATACAGAATCACCTTGGAAACTTCTGGTTTGCGTCGCTACGTTCTCAAGAGATGGCTTTTATTTGACAAGTTCAGAGGTCATGTTGACGATTTCGTAAGTATCAGTCTATGACTGCTTGTTTGTTTGTTTGTTTGTGGGCACGATAACTGGACAACGGAAGAAGCTACCAATGTCAAATTCCACCACGTGATTCAGGAGGGTGATGGCTCGTGCTGATTAAATTTTGGTCAAAATCGGTCAAAGGTCAAGGTCACACATCCAAAAAATGATAACTCGAGAACGGAAGAAGCTACCAATGTCAAATTACACCACGTGATTCAGGAGGGTGGTGGCTAGTGCTGATTAGATTTTGGTCAAAATCGGTCAAAGGTCAAGGTCACTTAGGTCAAACATCCAAAACATTCGATTTTTGATGGTTTGGTGCAGAATCATCGTAGGAACTTCTGTTTTGCGTCGCTACGTTCTCAAGAGACAGCTTTTATTAGACAAGGTCAGAGGTCAAGTTGACGATTTCGTAAGTACCAGTCTATAACTGCTTGTTTGTTTGTTTGTTTGTTTGAAGGCACGATAACTCGAGAACGGAAGAAGCGACCAATGTTAAATTACACTGCGTGATTCAGGAGGGTGATGCATAGTGCTGATTAGATTTTGGTCAAAATCGGTCAAAGGATAAGGTCACGGTGAGCTCAAATATTCGATTTTTGATGGTTAGGTACAGATAACTCAAGAACGGAAGAAGCTTCCAATGTCAAATTACACCACGTGATTCAGGAGGGTGGTGGCTCGCGCTGATTAGATTTTGGTCAAAATTGGTCAAAGGTCAAGGTCATATTGAGGTCAAACATCCAAAACATTCGATTTTTTATGGTTTGGTACAGAATCATCGTAGAAACTGCTGGTTTGCTTCTCTACCTTCTCTCGAGACAGGTTTTATTTGACAAGGTCAGAGGTCAAGTTGACGATTTCGTAAGTTCCAGTCTATGACTGCTTGTTTGTTTGTTTGTTTGGAGGCACGATAACTCGAGAACAGAAGAAGCTACCAATGTCAAATTACACCACGTGATTCAGGAGGGTGATGGCTCCTGCTGATTAGATTTTGGTCAAAATCGGTCAAAGGTAAAGGTCACAGTGAGGTCAAATATTCGATTTTTGATGGTTTGGTACAGATAACTCGAACGGAAGTAGCTACCCATGTGAAATTACACCACGTGATTCAGGAGGGTGATGGCTAGTGCTGATTATATTTTGGTCAAAATCGGTCAAAGGTAAAGGTCACAGTGTGGTCAAATATTCGATTTTTGATGGTTTGGTACAGATAACTCGAACGGAAGTAGCTACCCATGTGAAATTACACCATGTGATTCAGGAGTGTGATGGCTAGTGCTGATTATATTTTGGTCAAAATCGGTCAAAGGTCAAGGTCACAGTGAGGTCAAACATCCAAAAAATGATAACTCAAGAACGGAAGAAGCTACCAAGGTCAAATTACACCACGTGATTCAGGAGGGTGGTGCCTAGCGCTGATTAGATTTTGGTCAAAATTGGGCAAAGCTCAAGGTCACAGTGAGGTCAAACATCCAAAACATTCGATTTTTGATGGTTTGGTGCAGAATCTTCGTAAAAACTTCTGTTTTGCGTCGCTACCTTCTCGAGAGACAGCTTTTATTAGACAAGGTCAGAGGTCAAGTTGACGATTTCATAAGTACCAGTCTATGACTGCTTGTTTGTTTGTTTGTTTGTAGGCACGATAACTCGAGTACGGAAGAAGCGACCAATGTCAAATTACACCACTTGATTCAGGAGGGTGATGGCTCGTGCTGATTAGATTTTGGTCAAAATCGGTCAAAGGTCAAGATCACAGTGAGGTCAAACATCCAAAACATTCGATTTTTGATGGTTTGGTACAGAATCATCGTAGAAACTTCTGGTTTGCGTCGCTACCTTCTCTCGAGACAGCTTTTATTAAGCAAGGTGAGAGGTCAGGTTGACGTTTTCGTCAGTACCAGTCTATGACTGCTTGTTTGTTTGTTTGTTTGTTTGTTTTTGCACGTAAGGCCACGGCTTCTCTTCTCTTTTGTTTTTCCTTGCGATGACATTTCGAAAAGGCAAAATACGTTGGCGCTCATTGAATAATTGGCCATTAAAACAAAATTGCGAATAATTATAACTGCGATATGTGAACTTCTGGACAGTGAGGACTTAACTTCCAGACTTCCGTATAGTGACGACTCACTGTATTCTTTCTCGATTTTTTGTTCTCGACTTACTGTATTCTTACTTTCTCGATTTCTTTACTTTCTCGATTTCTGTACTTTCTCGATTTCTGTACTTTCTCGATCTTCTCGATAAATTCTCGATAAATTATAGAGAGATAAACACAATGCCCCAATCTAGTTGTCTTTTACGAGAGCGAAGGAATGAAGCTGCGCGTCGTGCACACGCAATGGAATCTGACGAAGCATGAGCTGCTTACTTGACACGCGACGCTACGCGCGAGGCAAGGCGTCGTGCAGAAGAAATGGATGAAGAACGAGTTGCTCGCTTGGCAGACAACACTGGACGCGAGGCAAGGCGTTGTGCTGCTGAAACGGATGAAAAATGAGCTGCTCGCTTGACACGCGACACTATGCGCGAGGCAAGGCATCGTGCAGAAGAAACAGATGAAGAACGAGCTGCTCGCTTGGCAGACAACACTGGAAGTGAGGCAAGGTGTCGTGCTGCTGAATTGGATGAAGAATGAGCTGCTCGCTTGACACGCGATGCTACGCGCGTGACAAGGCGTCGTGCAGCTGAAACGGATGAAGAACAAGCTGCTCACTTGGCAGACAACACTGGACGCGAGGCAAGGCGTCGTGCTGCTGAAACGGATGAAGAACGAGCTGCTCGCTTGGCAGACAACACTAGATGCGAGGCAAGGCATCGTGCAGAAGAAACGGATGAAGAACGAGCTGCTCGCTTGGCAGACAACACTGAACGTGAGGCAAGACGTCGTGCAGAAGAAACGGATGAAGACCGAGCTGCTCGCTTGGCAGACAACACTGAACGCGAGGAAAGGCGTCGTGCAGAAGATATCCCTCACCAGCGAGAAGACCGGCAAGTAAGGGATGCCCTGCGCCATCAGGACATACACCATGCGAGACTAGAGCAGGCTCACCATGACAATCGCAACCTTGCTCGATACGATGATACCGATTTCTTCCGAGAGGAATTTCATATTGAGTACAGGCATACCTTGAGCAGGACCTCTTCTAACTATAATTCCAGCAGTGTGTGTGTGTGTGTGTGTGTGTGTGTGTGTGTGTGTGTGTGTGTGTGTGTGTGTGTGCGTGCGTGCGTGCGTGCGTGCGTGCGTGCGTGCGTGCGTGCGTGCGTGTGTGTGTGTGTTACCGCTGTTTCTCGACAACCACAGGTCCGATCTAATTGAAACTTGCCAAGTATATTGCTGGGGCCCTGAGTATGTGCCTTTTCAAGGTTTGATATTAATCGGACAAGTGCTTCCCAAGTTATGGCCATTTATTTACCAAACCAATGACAAGACACATTGCTGCATAGGCCTGGCTGCATAGGCCGGTGTGCGGCTGGCCGACGATGATGTCATGGGCCGTGCCGGTTCGGATGGGGATCGGTGCCTTAGTTACCGTGGCGTAGGAGTGGCAATGGTCAATAGCAGCGAATATCATGGCAAGCAAAGACAGGGAGGTAAACTTGATTTTAATTTGGATTTTAATTAACTCTGTGTTTGTAAGTATCACAGCAGTTGTTACTTCAATGCAAGCGATAATTCGTGGAATGCATGTGAACGTTCCGTTCGGGCACGCACCACTTCCGGATAGCGATGACTTACTGTATTCTAATAATTTCTCGATTTCTTATCCGCATTTATAGATAAACACAATGCCCCAATCAGTCGTCGTTTACAAGAGCGAAGGAACGGCCTGTGCAGTTGTTCGAAAGTTTTTTTTTATTATATATATTTTGGTTTGCATGTATGGCCATGCACGTACGGGCACGAAAGAGCGAAGGAACGGCCTGTGCGGTTGTTGTTTCTGGCTCGCGGTTTGAAATGTTTTTGTTTTTGCACGTACGTCCATGCATGTATGGGCATGCACGTACGGGCACGTACTCGTATATATAATATTATATATATATATATATATATATATATATATATATATATATATATATATATATATATATATATATATATATATATATATATTTGAATTGACATCCTCACTGGAAGCCTGTGACCTATCACACACCAACATTAATATCAACACCAAACACACCACTCACACACACACCACACACCAACAGATGGCCTCAAGCCAGACATTAACATGTTCAAAGGTTTGATGCTGGCATTTATTTATCGTTATTGCAAAAGCGGTACAGACAAGCAACTGACATCTCTGCCACTTCAAGGGATAGTCTCCATGAGAATACTGAATGGTTGTATGGGGCAGATAGCAATGCTGCCTTTATGTATAATACATGTATATATCTGTGCATCAAAATGTGTATTCTCTGCCAGAAAATGTCTGGTGAGTGATGAAAAGTGGGGATAAAAGGACAATTTATTTTGGAGGAGATAGGGGTAAGGGAGGAGGAAGGGGTGGGGGAGGGGGTGGGTTTGAACAGGTTCATTATCTAGTATTGGGAAATGGATCCGGGTTTGGATTAAGGTTTTTAATTTTAAGTTTTGAGGTGTAATTTCATCCGAGTGAATACCACTTACATCGTGCATCTGCCAGTTTCAATATTCTCTTGAAAATTGCACCAGTCACTCTTTGCATATTTCAATTTCATTATAATCATTCCCTCATTGGAAATCTTTCATTATATTATTTTTTCAACTCATAATTGCTGGGTTGTGTTCCTTGCACGATACATTACTCAGCTTGTTTTTGGACAAAGCTCCATTTGTTGATTATATTCTTTTCAAACCAGCATCATGAAATAGCAATAACAAGTTTCGCAAGTTTAAGAACACACAAGTACTTCTTGAAACGTTCCCACTGCAGCTATCTCAGGTGATGCCACATCGTCGAGTGTACGGCTCTGTTTTGACAAAAAAAAAAAAAAACAGATGTTCAACTATTTTTCCTGAGAATATATATCTTTTTATTATCCACACATGCACATTTTTATAGGTTGATCATACACGGTACAAATTAATTCCCTGGGCCTCTGGCTTTGAATTATCCACAAACTCATAGTCTCTGAAATTACAATTTGGTCTCCAAAAGGCCATCACTGTTTCTTCAAGCTTATTTCCTTAGCACGATTCAAGAAAATTTAAATGCCTCGATCACATTACACGGCCAAACCAGATTTTTTTAATTTATAAACTTTAGAAATCCTTCAGTGCTCCAATGAAAATTATGCACAACACAAGTGAATGAATGAACTGGCACAGCTATTTGGGGGAGGATGCCCAAAATAGGACGGCTTTAATTTTAGCATCATGGAACTCAAAGGGCAATTGTACAGGCAATCTTGCATGATGTGAATGAAGTGTGAGTAGTGTGAGTAACACACTGTGGGGTGTCTTTTCCTTGCATTCAAAACCCACATGGATGTCCATATCTCAATTCATTCTTCCTCAGAGTTTGCTTCCTTATCCATCTTGTCCACCCCATGCATCCTCCCCTTATCCCTCATTATTCCCCACATCCCTTATTTGTTGAAGTTTCCCTCTAATTTGTCCCTCAACCCTGCTGCTGGTGTGCTTTTCCCCTCTCTTTCTACTAGCTAGCAATCGTGTGCAGTCTGTGGCTGCTGGCTGCATCATTTTCTGGGGGTGCGGCTCTGCTACTGTTGCAGTACCCTCCATTATCAATACACTGCTACTCATTTCACCGACCTTGGAAGGATGGCAGGCTGAGTCAACCATACCTGGTGTTAATTCAATGGGAAAAACAGGGGCTCAAACTCAAGACCCTAAGATCTTAAGCCAGCCACCTTAACTGTTAAGTCCACACCAGGCTGTCACTTTTTTTCTTTCTGCAGTTCCTTCTGTTGTGTTGTGTCCTAATCCATTCTGTGTTATTGCTCTTCTACGCATCTTGGTAGTGGATCCAAAATAATAATAATTCCAAGAACCACTTTCCATGAAATTTGTATTGTGGTGTTTTTTTTTTTTTTTAGTATACCTTGTCAAGGCTTGTATGAGAGCCAACACACAACACGCAGCAAGGGGGGCATGAGACAAGAGGGGTGGAAGAGGGAAGGACAAAACAGTGGGGAACAGAGACATTAGGAAATCTGTGGAAGGGAGAGGGATGGGGTATACAAGATGGACATTACAGGGACTTTCAGGAAGGAAAGCAGGGAATTTGAAGGAGGTGGTTTCTGCTTGAATGCAGGTTCAGTTCTGCTGAAGCAGATCCTTGGCATGAGTTATATTGGATGATTTGTCCTTGTCTTCCCACCATTAGTTAAGGCAGGAATTTGTAAGTTGTTCAGGGTGTCGGCAATAGCTCGCCGACTTCACGAAGGACACCATGGGATCTTGAACGTCCACCAACTAATGCTCGCAGACGGGACGCCCGATTTAACTTCTCTCCGAGAGCATTTGTACACACATTGATGAATCACCCTGCCTATGAAACACCATGATGACAGTTTATAGCTGCGCCGAGATTCAAACACAGGCTGGATAGCTCAGAGTCGAGGTGAGTGTGCGTTCCTCTTGCCTCTCCTGCCATCCATTTCCATGAAATCAAATTGCAAATTTAAACCAAATGTGATTACTGCCAATTTTATGCTCTAATGAGTCTACCGTACAAGGTGCAAGGTTGTTTTTTTTATCCATTGTTTACTTGTAAGGAATAAAAACAAAATGTGTTGCTGTGAAGCAACTGTGAAGTAGTCAGTCCCATTGACATCGTATATCTAGAGATGAAACAAGCAAAATTATTTGACATATGTGGAAGGGAATGGTAGTTTTGTATGCTATGACAAAACAGGAAAGTTGTAAGGATTGAAAAAGGTGCAATTCTTAAGGAGACTTCCTGTACAATGCTAATCAATGGGTCACCATTTTTTTTTCTCACAATGTTTCCCTCATGGCAGATTGTGCTCTCATTTCAAAGATACAGCTTTTGGATAGCAAGCTGTGGATCACTTCCAGCATCCCACAGGACAGTTAATCACGCCGTGAGGTGTCGGTGCAAGGTACTAAAAATCTACCCAATCTCCATATGCCTGCTCTTCACCATCATCAGTTATGATACATCGTGCCTGGCAGTTACTCTGACAAGCTGTGGTCCTACTCGAAAGCCTTCTCTACAAGACACATTTTGCCACCATATCTCCTTGAGAATAGATCCTCTTCTCCCTCTCTTCGCCCACCTTTCTGGACACTCATGCTCCGTGGCTCTTAATTTGCAGAACATGGCTTGAAACAGGCTTGTGCAAGGGCTTGGCAGATTTGCTGGTGTAGCAGGAAGTCTGTCTCCCATCTTGATGCTGGGTTTATCTCGCTGTACACAGCGGATTTGAACGTTGCAATCACTGCTTATCCTTCCTCATGTCTTTGCTCTCCCTTCATTCTCGAGGCAAGCTTTTTTGTCTTGTATGAACGAGCATCTTCTTGACATGGTGGAATAAACCAAACTTTGCCCTGTTGGCTGCTTCTTTGACTGCTGTAACTCAGTTGAAGGTTTTAAAAATCAGTTTCAATGTCTGCCAATTGCTTCAAAGGCACTAGTGTTAGTGTTTGAGTGAAAAGTGAAGGTCAAGGAAGATTGCTGTGTTGTGCAAATCAAGTGTGCCCAAAAGAAATCCCTCTCATGGCAGGAGCTTTGATACTAAAATCCAGCTTTTCAAAAACCCAGCTGCCAAGTGATCCCATGGCAATCGCACTGTTCCAACAAAGTGGTTCAGCAGTCCATGGCAAGGTCATCCAGTAGGAATGCTTCACTGCTTCCCTGGCTGTTGAAATGTTCCAAAACATTTATATCATTCTTACTTTGAGAAAAATAAATTTGGATAATGTAGTAAAACTAAAGTTGGGCTGGCAGGATGGCCTAGAGGTGTGCGCACTCCTCTCTAAGCTGTTGAGCCTGGGTTTGAATCCCGACCCAGCTACAAACTGTCACCCCGGTGTTTCACAGGCAGGGTGATTCATCAATGTGTGTGCTGTCCCTCGGATGGACGTTAAACAGGTTTCCCACATGCTAGCATATGTTCGTGTATGTATAATATCCCATGGCATCCTTCGTGAAAAGTAGGCAAGCTATTGCCGGCACCATGGAACAAATTCCAAATTCCTGCCCTTACCTTTGTTGAACGTCAGGCCTCACCAGCTTATTCATGACAGACAGGCTGTGTGTGTGTGTGTGTGTGTGTGTGTGTGTGTGTGTGTGTGTGTGTGTGTGTGTGTGTGTGTGTGTGTGTGTGTGTGTGTGTGTGTGTGTGTGTGTGTGTGTGTGTGTGTGTGTGTGTGTGTGTGTGTGTGTGTGTGTGTGTGTGTGTGAGAGTGAGTGAGTGACCGCTGTTTCTCGACAACCACTGGTCCTATCTTATTGAAACTTGCCAGGAATATTGCTGGGGCCCTGAGGATGTGCCTTTTCAAGGTTTGATATCAATCGGACAAGTGTTTCCCAAGTTATGGCCATTTATTTACCAACCAATGACATGACACGTTGCTGTGTAGGCGTGGCCGATGGGAAAGAGAACCTCAGCCGCGTTCCCCATTACGGGTTACAACGTACGGACTTCCGGAAAGTGATGACTTGGTGTATTCTAATAATTTCTCGATTTCTTATGTGCATTTATAGATAAACACAATGCCCCAAATTATGATCGTTTTCATATTAGACGGTGCATCAATTTCGGTAACATCAGAGTGAGCTCGTATGCTCCGAACCAGGAAGTAAATTTTAAATACGCGATAACTTACGATCGAAAATAAGCAAGTAGGAGACAAAATTTAAACAACAGGTGTTTTTTTGGTACCTTTAGATGTTTTTACCTTCGCATTCTGCGAAAGGTTATGTTTTGGTCGCTGTGTATTTATTTATTTGTGAATATGTGTGTTTGTTTGTTATTCGCATAACTCAGAAAGTATTAAACCGAATTGCATGAAATTTGGTGAGATGATTCGTGAGTATCCAATGACGATTTGTTTAGATTTTGGGAGCGATCGGGTCAAAGGTCAAGGTCAAGGTCATGAAAAGGTCAAAAACACTCTTTTGAGCATAACTTCCTTCATAATACAGCTATCGACATGCAACCACCGCTATATTGTTCCATCACGAGATACCTTTCGGATATGTAGTGTCGGATTTGACGTAACGTCATCAGAAGTGCGTCTAAATGACGTCACAAGATGACGTAAATTTTCAATTTTCGATCTCATCAGTTTTGATCATACCTTTTTGTAGGACATACCTTAAGGATGTCACACACCAAATTTGACTTCGATCGGACTGACCGTTATGACGTCATTGACGTTTGAACATGACGTTTTTCAATTGTGGCTAAAATGTCCTGATATTTTACATTCAAATATCCATATAATTTATAAAGCAAAGTCTCCCAAATCCAGGCATTAGGGGATCAGTACCAAAATATCTGTTTATTGATGTACAGGTTTTGCCAATTAACTCTGTAGTCAAGGTCAAGGTCACAATCAAGGTCAAAATATACTTGTAGGCATAGCTTCAGATCTAATAGAGCTATTGACATGAAACCAACGTTAAAACGTTCGGTGAACTACGAGCTTTCAGAATGGTAGTCCCCGATTGGACGTGACGTCCCCGGAAGTGCGTCAAAATGACGTCAAAAGATGACGTCATTTTTCAACTTTTTAATTTTTCAGTGTTTATCATTCCATTTTGTTGGACTGCCTTCAAGGAGGTTACACACCAAATTTGACGTCAATCGGACTGACGGTTGTGACGTCATGGACGTTTTAAAATGACGTTTTTCAAATGTGCCTGGGAAAAAAGTTGCGGCGGCAAAGGTATGCGCTCTACCGAGTGCCCGTTCTACTTTGTTGCTGTTTTGGTACTTTTTTTCCCCCCAGAATATGGAATCACACTGCAGAGAAAGTAGTTAATTGTACATCTATCTATAATTCCAGCTGTGTGTGTGTGTGTGTGTGTGTGTGTGTGTGTGTGTGTGTGTGTGTGTGTGTGTGTGTGTGTGTGTGTGTGTGTGTGTGTGTGTGTGTGTGTGTGTGTGTGTGTGTGTGTGTGTGTGTGTGTGTGTGTGTGTGTGTGACCGCTGTTTCTCGACAACCACTGGTCCGATCTCATTGAAACTTGCCAGGTATATTGCTGGGGCCCTGTGGATGTGCCTTTTCAAGGTTTGTTATTAATCGGACAAGTGGTTCCCAAGTTATGGCCATTTATTTA
Source organism: Eptatretus burgeri (assembly GCF_056783735.1). Lineage (NCBI taxonomy): Eukaryota > Metazoa > Chordata > Myxini > Myxiniformes > Myxinidae > Eptatretus > Eptatretus burgeri. The sequence goes on from NC_140969.1 coordinate 63,344,277, forward strand.
TCAACCAATGAAAGGACACGTTGCGTAGGCGTGGGTGCGTCGGCCGGTGTGCGCCCGGCCCATGATGACGTCGCGTGCCGTGCCGGTTACGATGGGGGATCAGTCAGTGTCTTAGTTACCGTGGCGTAGGAGTGGCAATGGTAAATGGCAGCGGATGTCATGGCAAGCAAAGACAGGGAGGTAAATTTGATTTTAATTTTGATTTTAATTAACTCTGTGTGTAAGTATCACAGCAGTTGTTACTTCAATGCAAGCGATAATTCGTGGAATGCATGTCAACATTCTATACGGGCACGCACTACTTCCGGATATTGATGACTTAATGTATTCTAATAATTTCTCGATTTCTTATGCGCATTTATAGATAAACACAATGCCCCAATCCAGTCGTCGTTTACGAGAGCGAAGGAACGGCCTGTGTGTTTGTTTTTGGCTCGGGGTTTGAAAGTTTATTTTATTTTTTTTGCATGTACGGCCACGCACATACGGCCACACACGTACGGGCATGCACTAGTATTCTCTGGCAATGACATAAGCACTCTCGAGATGCACCGATGGGAGAAGGAGGACAAAGACAAAGTGGCGCATGATTGGTCTTTATTAGGTCATTATAACACCACAGGCAACGAGGTTTGAAAGCACAACTAACCCACCTTCCTTAAGGCCCAGTCACACCTTGACGTTTTAGCCAGCAATGGCAACGTATTAAAATGCATGTAAAACGCTGGCTTACGTTGAACTTTTAATGTTTTTTTTTAAAGATTCGGACGTATTCGTAACGACTTGGTCTTATGCATAACGTATTAGTAATGGACACATAACGTTTCGTTGTGTTATAGATAACTTATACCAACGAATGCTGAACCTGTTGTCGGCCTTCACAACCTATGCCCAACGATAGTCTAACTTATGCATAGCGCGCTGCACGCATCGCCGACGATCACGTGGCGTAGGTTATGAAAAGGCTGCCGCACAACGATTCAAATCATAACCGCCTCAGAAATGGAAGTGTCAACATCGCAGTCACACCTTGGCGATCTTGCCAGCGTATGCCGACCGCTGAAAAATGCGTCTAAAACGTTCGCGCACATCGAATACGGTATGGGTAAGTTTGGTATTCGTGAATAGAGCGCTAAATTACGCTATCATACGTCGTATTAAGTGGAGTACGTCTTGTAATTTTAAACATGTTGAAAATTTTACGACGTACTTGCCGTATGACACACGCTCCGCATGCGATGGGAATAAGTTGTACGCACGATATGTGATCGTTGACACACGTCGACACATGTTACTTGAAAGGTGTTCATAAGTCGAAACATGTCAAGGTAATGGTTAGCGTCAGTGTTCCAGACTCCCGGTTTTTGTTTTTCTTCGGTATGACGGTGTTCAGTGTACAGTGCAGTTATGATTTAAATCGTTGAGTGGCAGCCTATTAATTATATTATATTATAACCGCACTAGAAATCGAAGTGTCAAAATCACCATCATACCGAAGGAAGGAAGAAAAAATAAATAAATAAATAAAACCAGGGAGTCTGGAACACTGACGCTAACCATTAGCTTGACGTGTTTCGACTTATGAGTACCTTACAAGTAACGTGTGTCAACGTGTGTGAACGATCGCGTAACGTGCCTACAACACGTTACTCATAGGTTAGAAATAAGTTTCGGGTACGCTAAACATTACCTCGACGTGTTTCGACTTATGAGTAACTTACAAGTAACGTGTGTCAATGATCGTGTAACGTGCCTACAACTTATGGCCAGCGTTATGCGGAACGTGTGAGTCATACGCTGGCATAAGTCTTAAATTTCAAGCATGGAAAATTTGAGGACAACCGAAAAGTACAATGTTTAAAGCCAGCGTACAACGACGTATGGCAGTGTTTTTCAGCGTGCTCTCAATGTTATCAAAACTTACCCATCACGTATTCGACGTGTACCAGCGTTTTCGACAAATTTTCCAAAAATCTGCATAAGCTGGCTAAAACGTCAAGGTGTGACTGGGCCTTTAACAGACAATGAGCATTAGTACTGCAAGCTTGCCATTGGTATATTGTTGTAATTGGATAAATGTCACGAGATCTAATAACACAGCTCTTTGATTGGTCTACCTCCACCTTGGATGGGTGGGATTAACTGGGAATTTGCTCTTTATAAAGGCTAGTGGAGGCACAGTTGCTTCCATGGTACTGGCTGAAACATTGGGTCGTTGGATACAATGAGAGGTTGGAGAACTAATCGTGAGTTCTTTTGCTATTACCCACAACAGCCCATTTGTCTTTGATGTCACAGTTATCACCAATTGTGACATCAAAGACAAATGTGCATGGTTTTATACTGAGTTGAACTCTGCAATTAATACATATTTCCAAACCAAGACATTCAGACCATGCGACAGTTAAACCATGGATAACAGCTGGTGAAATAGCACAAAAAAATTAAATAAATAAAAATTAACCCATTCGTTACCGTCCGTCTGGCCGCACATTCGGCTTAGGGTCCCCCTGCGGTCACCTTGCGGTCCCCCTGCGGTCGCCTTGCGGGCACCTTGCGTCTGCCTTGAAAATTCTATGGCCGCCGCAGCGACGCCCTCAGGTCACCGTGCGACATCAAATCAAAGACCGTACGGCACCCCCACGTTTTCGTTCTCCACGATTTCTAAATACACCGTGCGGCTACAGGAAAAATAAAAACATATGTGACTGCTACATTGTGTGACCGTGGAAATACTGCGGCCGCCGTATAATTGCTAGTGGCCGCAGATTTTGGAGACCCCACGGCCGCCGTGGAAAATGTGACCAAGGCCTAAGCAAGAGTGTTATAGCAACCGCATCTAACATCTGAAGCATGAAAACCCAAGCTCATGGTACTGCTACATTAAGTTCATGACCTCCAATATACAACAGGAGTTTACCATCAATTTACCGGGCATTTACAGTAGTGATTCCTCTTGCTATTTCCATTACCATTAACTCTTACTTTGGTTCAACAATGAGGAGTACATCTCTGCTTGATAAGGACAAGATTCCAGCTAACTCATTTTTCACCTCATACTATATCAAATATATAAAGCTCTTTCAAACCATTAACTGACTGACTGACTGATATTAAAGATCAGAACCTTCTGGGTGACGTAGAAAGCTTAATTTTTGCATGCCGACAGACATCGAAGCCAATCCACCAGAAAAATCAGAGCCATTGGAAAACATCCGTCAATGAAAATATAAGTGAATGAAAAAAAAAAAATACATTCATGAAAAAAATGCAGGTGAGCGACATGAGATAATGAGGAAGCATGGTAGTTTTGCGTGCCGACAGACATTGAAGCCGATACACCTGGAAAAACCACAGAACCATCAGAAAACATCCACAAATGAAAATATAAATTACTAAATTAAAAATCAAATGCAGATGAGCAACCTGAGACAATGTGGAAGCACAGTTTAGGCACTCATACATATTACACAATGTAACCATCTATGGATATTGGACTTTCAAAAAAGCATAGTGAGAATTTGCCACCCCAGGTGTTTCCAATTGATGAAATTTTGGGGTCTGGCTCATGCACAAATATATATATTATACTTGCAGGAAAACTTAGATATATGCACACTCACTTTTGTGCTGTCTGTCAAGATTATACTTGTGGTGAGCTCTATTTCGGCCCAGCCATAAACTGTCACCCTGGTGTTTCCTATGCAGGGCAATACATCATTGGGTGTATCGGCGGACGGGCATAAAGTTGGAGCACGCATTTCTCAGCACTGGCCATTGGTGGATTTTTAAGATCCAAGGTGTCTTTCACAAAGAGGAGGAAAGTCATCAGCACCCTGAACCTTCCTGCAACCTGCAGTTTAACCTCAGGCCTGGACAGTTTTCTCGTTGACCTGAAAAACCTCTGCCAAAAAAAAAAATCAATTCCCAGCTGACCCCACAAGAAAGTGGGAATAATTGCAGTCATTGAAGAAGTCGTAATATATATTGTTAAACATGTTGTTTTTTTTTCCAGTGGTGGGATCCAACGTCATGCAGATCATTTGATTTGAAAGCCTATGTGTGTATATTGTTACGGTTGTGGAAATTCACAGAACACCATTCAGGTTTCCCAGAGATCAGTTTTGTCAATAAGTGTGTTCAGATTAGATTTCCCCACCGATGTCTAAAGGGAATTATCCGTGTAACCGGGCTGTGATCTTTGAGTCAGCCATTATTCTTTTGCTATCTTTATTTTGGAACAACCACTATTTCAACAACCACAACCGCATCTCAACAACCACGCCATCCCCACCACAGAGCAACCACAACATCGCCTCACATTCATCTCTACAAACGCCACCATCTTTTCACCAGCCATGGCGAATCCCACGGACGAGCGGCATCTCCGCCGACAGACGCGGGAACAGATGATTTCTACAACGTCTGCTTTTTACGGCTGATGATTTCTACAACGTCTGCTTTTTACGGCTGATGATTTCTACCATGTCCGCTCTCTCTGCGTTTCGAGGCGAGATCGGATCAAAATACCAAAAGGGGCGGAGCCAGCGGGGGGTGAAAGGTCGAACATGGGGGATCAAACTCACCTCCCTGGACCCCATAAAAAGGCACGCTGGAATGCCAAGCGAGTCAGTTCTTCATGCCTGGAGAGTTTGCCAGGAGTTTTGCCTGGAGTTTTGCGAGTTCTTCTTGCCTGGAGTCGGTCTGGGTTCGCCAAGCAGTGAGTCGAGTTGAGTCGGTCTGGGTGCGCCGTGGAGTTCGTCTGAAGGCTGGGAGCAGAGTCGAGTTGCAGTCTCTTTTGGAGTCGTGGTGCAGTCGGGAGAACACCACAAGGTTCGAGTCCAGTGGAGGGCAGTCGGAGCGCAGCGAAGCCTGGAGCGCAGCTAAGCCTGCAGGGCCATGCAGAACTGCGGGAAGGTGGAGAAAGCCGGAGAGAGGTAACCAGCACAGTCTCGTGGAGCTCTTGCAGTCTTCACAGTTCCACGAACATAAAGGCCTACGGGTCCAGTCTGCCCTTTCCTTTCCTGGGGTTTTTCTTTGTATGAAAGTTGTGGCGCCGTGTCCTTAAGTATAATTGTTAAGTGCATGTACAGAAATAATAGACAAACGGCTGTAGGCTTTGTTACTCGTGTCCTGTCCCTTACCCCCATTGCATTCATTGCCTTGACTGCATACGTGTGTAAATAAATGTCCTTGTTTAAATGCTCACCTGTTTGTTGCGTCCTTTCCTGTCATTGACTGTGATTATTACGTACGGAATATTAGCTGGCTGTTAATAGCCGATAAAGTAATCAGATCTGGCGGGGCTTGGCGACATACAACCGCTCGGCAAATCGCAAATGGCCCGAGCTGCGTACAACGGCTCGTATCCATACAGGTCCCGTCGAGGTGTATATCCCCGGCATTTCTGTATACGCGCATACTTAGGTAAATCGACAATTTGGCGATCAGACCCTGTCACGCGTGGACAGAATAGTTGGCTGATTTACGGTATGATTAAAAACACACCCGTAGCTGGATTTCGGCGTTGATCCGAAAGCTGCCACTAGGTTTGCTTGTCCAGTGGGCACGCCGCCGCGATTAGCTAAAAGCGGTCGTTTGCACACCGAGCAGGTGGGAAACCATAACAATAACAATATATATATATATATATATATATATATATATATATATATATATATATATATATATATATATATATATATATATATATATATATATATATATATATATATCTGGAGAGATTTGGGTATTTAATGTGATCTGCACTGAGCTTGCAGTGAAATCATGCATAATGTTCGCGTCTTTCCTTATACTTGTCCTTCAATGAACCTGCAGTTGAATGTTGCATTGACTGTTCATGTGCCTTCATTTGTTTTTGAAGATAAATGTTTGTTATTAAACCTCATCATTGTGTCAACAACCAGTGAAGTTTCCATTGTTTGTAAGCAACACCATAATGAAGACATTTCTCAATAATTGTGTCAGTAGGAGGTTGTCGCAATTATCATTGGATCATATAGCACGGTGCTACCTCATATGACAGCTTTGTCCTCCTCATGGGGTTATCAATTTGGAATCGGCCAAGAAGATAACGATTCTCGCAAAAATACTTCAACCATTATTATTGATGAAAACTTATTGAATGTCGACACGTAGATTTTATTTGTGGCAGCTGGAACATAGTTAATCACCATTATCTTTCTTATGAGCATCATTCACAAACATCTACAAATGTGATATTCCAACACATGACAACATTTACTTTAGTTTTTCAATGATGCCAGGATGTATAAGAAAGAAATATTTCCTTATTAATTATATATTATTATGCACTGCCAGGATAGCTTGGAAGTGCTTGTGCCTTTGAGCTGTCTCTTGGGTCATCCCAGTGTTTCACATGCAGGGTGTGTGCTGTCCATTAGAAGGACATTAAGTCGGAGGACCCGCCTGTCAGCGATGGGTACCCTAAATGTGTTTGTTGTCTCTTTCTCCATTGGGGTGTTGTCCAGTGCTGTTCTAATCCTGTTGGCATTTTGAAGAAATCAAAGTTTGTTTTTCTCCCATTTTTTGTGGAGGCCTAAAACACCTCCCTGCACCCACTAAGAATTGGGGCTGGTATAATTTAAATTTACCTTTTACATAGGTACAAAGGCTTAGGTATTCTCGAGCAATTTTTTTTTAACCCAAGTTTAAATATTTTTGCCGAAAAC
>NC_140969.1:63355989-63373489 GCF_056783735.1 Eptatretus burgeri
TTGAGCTTGTTACTGGTAAAACGGTACTTCAGACTGAAGCTGCAGTCTGCCGTGAGCAGAGACTATGAAAGAGAGAATCTTATTTCCTGGCTGCTACCTTTTTTTTTTAACTGTAAAAAGCTTATTTCTCAGCTGATAAAATCCTCATAAACCATGTCATGGACGCCTAAATAGGGTGGATGCATGGCAGGCACCCCCTTTGGTCAGAACGCTTGCAGCAATTGTTGGTGTGACACAAGGGTTCATAGTCACGAGTGAAGAGGCATTATTTGACGTTCTTACCTGATTATAACCCGATGTGATATTCTTGTTGACACATAATTTTTCATAAACTTGGTGACAGGTTTGATTCCATCCACCACTACCATTCATTGTGTTTGCAGCCATTCCTTCACCTCTATCTCCTGCACCATTTCTGATGCATATTGTTGGCAAGAGTAATATGGAAAGGTGGTAAGTACGTTGTACAAACTAAGTACAAGCTGGAAAATCCTCTGCAAACAAAGTCAATTCTCTCTTTGATTTGACATTGCATGGCACATTCAGAAAGGATGTTGAATTATCATATGACAATGCCATTGTTTGATAAAGACAATGACTTTAGACACCTATTTGTGTATGCCGATTCGTTTGCACCTATCATCTTGCTTCTACTTCCCTTGACTATGCACGGTTGTTAAGCAATTTTCAAAGTGTTCTCCAGGCTCACGTTTTGTATCCATGCAACGACTTGTTGCCATGAACATCTATTGGCAATCCACCATGCCAAGCAACATGCAAATGTCAATTACATCTTCAAAGCAACACAAGCATATTTGTGCCATAGAATGCTTACGCCTCCCAGTTTATTATTGTTATTATTTTTGATGTTTTACCCCACATCTTGCTGAATTTAATCCTGAAGTAAAGAGATAGATTTGACATTATTTTGTCCAAAGCCTCCTGGGTACTTCCATCATTTCATTATTCCATTATTCCAACGATACTGTATTCCATCTTCCATATGGTTCCATATGGAATGATTTGGTTCCGTGGTTGCATATTTTCTATCTTAGTATTCAATATTCTTTTTTTTATTATTATTCTTTGTAATTGTATCAACTTGTGCATTGAATTTTTTTTTATATTAATGTTGGCATGTGACTATTGTGAGTATCTCATTCTCAGAACTTTTTGTGCACCCCTCATATTCTGAATTTAAATTGACAGAAAGTTCAATGGTCATTTACTCAACCTCTGAACTGTCAGATCCGACTTTTGATCCTGACAAAACCATATCCAAATAAATATACCATGTCGCATAGTATTACAAATTACAAATGTATTGGCCCTGTATGGTTAAGTTCCTCAGCTCCTTAGAACCCTTTTCTGGTGTGCAACCGCCTGAGTATGTCTGGTGTTGGCTTAATGGTTAGGGTGGTGGCTTTGGCTCCTATGGTCCTGAGTTCAAATCCTGCTTTGCTGTTGAATTAATACCAGGTGGGGTTGACTCAGCCTGTCATCCTCCTGAGATTAGCAAAATGAATACCAGCTTGCTGGGATGATTGAGCCATTTGAATATCCTGTGTTGGAGTGGTGACCCACCTAGGATTGTGCCCAATAGCCCAGGAGACTGCTTTGGTAGCACCGGCACACCGTACAGAGTATGGTCCCAATGGATGGAATGAATGGAATCACCTGAGTAGTGTGCACAGCATGAGGCTGCAGGTGTTGTGCTCCAACAGAAGGATGAGAAATTGTAGTGTATGTGCGTTTGAGGATTATAATCAGACTCTTTAGGTCTATCAATCCCTCGGTGATCTAATTAAAATGTCAAGCGTAATTATGGACACGGTCAAGACTTGATTTTATAATTTTGCTTCTCTTACTGATAATATTGCGCTTGAGGGTTTCGACAGAGCACCGACCATTTACTATGCCCTCCAGCCCAATTGCTTGTGCAGTGAAGCCTTTTATAATGCAGTAATGATAATCATGGGGAAAGGATATCTGCAAGAAGAGATGTGCGGTGCTAGGCAATGGAATATTTCACCTCCTGCTGAGGGGTTTTGGAAGGGGAAAGAATTCTGTTTTACTCTTCATTGCATCACCAAGCCTGGTGTTGGCTTAGTGGTTAGGATGGTGGCTTGGGATCCCAGGGTCCTGAGTTCAAGCCCTGTTGGCTGCTGAATTAACACCAGGGGTTTGACTCAGCCTGTCATCCTTCCGAGGTCGGCGAAATGAGTTCCAGTGTACTGGTCCCGGTGTATGCCCCGGTTAGAATAGGTATACCATATCCCTGTGTGTCGTAAGAGGCGACCAGGGTTGGCGTCAGGAAGGGCATCCGGCCATAAAACATTGCCTCAATGAAAAGCCAAACCCCTGCACAGCAGGAAAAAATGGCTGTAAAAACGGTCATTTTTTTATATTTTTTTCTTCATTGCATCACCTTAAAAAAAAAAAAAATTGTCCATTCAATCTGAATTTCAATTCAGTTTCTTCATTCAATCAAAAAGCTTTTAAAAACTCTCCAAAGCGATTCGTGATCATAATGTTAGGTAAAAATAAACAGGATTTATTTGGTTATTTTATTTTTGCTTTGGGCTTTGCAATCTATTTGCCACTGTGTTTCGTTTCATCTTGCATTGTTGGGCTGTTGAGGAAAATTGTGCATTCCAAACGCAACTTTGCGACAGTAATTGCGTTCATAAAAAATCATGAAGGCATGGAAATGGAATGTTACCGCACTCGTATAAATAGGTATGGCAATTTGAAATAAATGGACAGACTATAATTACATTTTGCAAAATAAATGTATAAAAAAATAGTATTAATGATAATCGAACGAAGGAGGTGGATATTTGGCTTCAAGGATAGCTTAGATGGCTTGAGAACCGTCTAGCTGGGGTTCGAATTTCAATCCAGCTATAAACTGCCAACTTGATGTTTCGCATGCAGCGCGAGGCATCAATGGACGCTCCGCTGCAGAACCAATGTGCCAGCACTGGCTGTACTGGTGGATGTTAAATACCTTTCGTTGTCTTTTACAGTGAGTCAGTGAGTTGTAGCTGAAACCCTGACACGTTACAATTTCATGCCACCTTCAGTCGAATATCAGGCCAGTCGCTTCGTGAAGGAGTTCGGCCAAAGCTTTACCTGACCAATCACCTCTTAAAGTGGGATTAATTGGAGTCTTTATAGGAGCAATAGTAATAGTAGCAGTAGTAGGAGCAGCAGCAGCAGCATACAATTAACCATTTGTTTCGACGACGATGATTCAAAACTTTTAATTTTTTTCTTTCAATTTGATCCTCGAATAAGGCCAAAATCCTTCAGCTTCACAGCACGTGTAAAGCAAATGAACACCTAATACAAATGACTAAGTAAAGAGAAGAGACAATGGTTCAATATACTTATCCCACTTGAAAAATAAATGGTACATTCCTCGATTGAGCATGTCACGTCATGATGTAAGAAATCCCTGATTGCAAATGCTTGGCTAATTGAGCCCTGTTGTGGTGGCAAATTGAGCACGCTTCACCCACCATGTGCATCTAATTCTAACCCGGAATGCCAAGGCGAAGGGTTCGCTTAGGATTTTGCTTCCACACGATGCAAGATGAAGGTATGTTCTGCATTTTATTTTTACATAATTTAATTGCCAATTGTTTAAGTTAATTTCCAAAGTTTGAAAAACAAATACCTTCAAACCACTTGATTAGCAACAAGAACAACAACAACAAAAAAATTTCAGCTAAATTCTACATTTGTTGCAAGGGTTAGCTGATAATTTTGAAAATTAATTCTCCATCATGCTTGTTTTATATAACAAACCCAAAAACACAGTTGATTTACAACTGATGAGAGCTCCTAACTTAAAAGTAGATTGCAAACTCGTATTTCTGATCATATTCTTCACTTGTCTTTTCCTCATAGTGAAGTGAATCAACGTGCATGAACGTTCACGCGTTATCCACATCGGGTTGATGTAGATTGAACACCCTGTGAGGCAAATATGTCAACTCTCCTTGCCATACTGACAAAGCGCTTTGTTCGACGTTTTATCCCCCGCCTCCACCTCTCCATCCCAAACACGCCACCAAGCCCTCTCCCGAAACAGAACGGCATTTTCATCAAAAAAAAGAAGAAATGTGTCATTTCTCTTCGTCTGTCCTATTATATGGGAGTTGCTGGAAACTCTGAGGCAGGGATTTCTAGACCTTGCATGCACTGTCTTTTCACAACGATGCTCATGGCGTCTACTGTGCTTGAAGCATACAAATGGCTGTTACTCTCCTAAAACACGAGGCTGCGAACACATGCTTCAAAACGGAGCCGACAAGCCTGAAGGAAGAGTCCATGCTCTCCGAGAGCCTGTCTGTCCCATGATGTCGTGATAAGACTCATATTTTGAGGTCTGACATCAATCCTGAGATTAGTAATTGAACGTTCTCTCTTCGCCAGACGCGGTTGACAGGCCCGCATGTCATAGAGATTATAAGGTGAAGTGATGCGATGTTGTGTGTGTGTGTGTGTGTATCTCCCGTTGATGACGAGGAGGTGAGGGGTGAGTGTGATTGAACTTAGAGGAACAGCATGCACTGGAGCTTCACGTTGGACCTGAGGAAATTATTTGCTGCGCAACATTTCAGGATCTCCATGATGCATGGAATTGTTTTGGGGGCACGGGCAACCTTCCCAGATACAAATATGACTTTTCTGTTATGTGTTTTTTTGTTGTTGTTGAAAGAATATCCTCAATTTTCTTTCTCATATCTCTCACTGCATCATGTGGAGCTCCGATTCCCCGAAACGCAAAAAGAAACAAATGGTTAGTTATCTCAGCGAAGGCCACACGAGTTCATTTCATCAAGACTCCATTGCCATATTTCTGCAAAGTGTCAGCATCGGATCAATTTCTTCCACTGCAATATCTCCACCTTATACCTTCAAATTGCTTTTCCTATGGCAATGCCAGTCTCTGAAGGAATGTATTTCAATCCTCCGGTGGGTTTAAAGTCTGTCATAAACATACACGCACACGTTGCTGATGGAAAATATCACAACTGATGCTGTGATATGAGACTATGTGCGTTAAAGATGAGGTTCTCAGTTAATCTCCGGAGAAATCGATGCCCTATTGACAAAATATCCATTTTTCGATCATCCATTACACGAATCTGGTATTACAGTGACCAGTCAATGCTTTCCTTGCACTACCTAGGGCTTCTCCAAGGTGTCTTTAGCGTGGTGGAGGCTCAAAATTAAGAAAAAGGGATATTTTGAGAAAGAGGGAAGAGGAGTTGCTGGAGAGGAGAGAGATGAGAATGGTTTGGTGAATTCTCAGAGTATCACCAAAAGAGTGGTTGAGGAATGAGGAGATATGCAAGAGAACTGGAGCTGCAAGTATCACAGAAAGGATTAAAGAGATAAGGTTGCAGTGGTTTGGACAAGTGATGAAGAGCCAATCAAGAAAGCATGGAATGAGTCAATCATAGAGAAAAGATGAAGAAAACGACAGAGATTAATGTTGAGGGAGGTAGTGGAAAGAAATTTGAAAAGCGTGGGATTAAGAAAGGAAAATGCAGAGGATAGAGGGGAATGGAGAAGGTGCATCCAAGTGGCTGATTCATAACTGTTGGGATTACAATGTAGAAACGAACAGTATGAAGAAGAAGCCTCAAAGTTCTCTCTTTCTCCTTGATTGTATGAACTTCGGATACAATTAAGATTGTGGACACACGGGTCGGAAAGGTTCTGGGATTGAAGGGTTAAAAACAAGACAATGGATGATTCCCAGCTGATTGGGATGGTCATTTTATCATGCAGTCAGTTAGATGAAAAGACTATTCAGGTGTGTGTGTGTGTGTGTGTGTGTGTGTGTGTGTGTGTGTGTGTGTGTGTGTGTGTGTGTGTGTGTGTGTGTGTGTGTGTGTGTGTGTGTGTGTGTGTGTGTGTGTGTGTGTGTGTGTGTGTGTGTGTGTGTGATCAAAACCTCGATGATGCATGATTCCCAGCTCATGATCCTGATGGCCATTAATTCAGACAGTCAGTAAGCTGAAGGAATTCTTCATGTCTGCCTCTTGTGCCCTCCTTCCCACTATGTAATGACAGCAGTCTGTCTTTCATCACATGCAGTGTTGTCCTGTGACATGTAATCAACGAGAATTGATGAAACGTTCATCTATGAGAGAGAGAGAGAGAGAGAGAGAGAGAGAGAGAGAGAGAGAGAGACAGAGACAGAGACAGAGACAGAGACAGAGACAGAGACACAGACACAGACACAGACACAGACACAGACACAGACACAGACACAGACACAGACACAGACACAGACACAGACACAGACACAGACACAGACACAGACACAGACACAGACACAGACACAGACACAGACACAGACACAGACACAGACACACAGACAATATAGACCACTTTACCAACTTTGCTGAATTATAACTTTCCCCGAGCTATACATAGACTATCTGTGGTCATACCCACAGGATTCACTCGACCGAAATTTTAAAATATCACAAAAGCACCCAAAAAGATATTTTACTCTTAAGTTGGATTTTCTAAACCACTTGCAAAGCTCTACATTCCCAAGTCGATATTTCATGTATTTTTCCATGATACGCGTATCCTCTATCTAAAGTACATTTTAAGGAAATAATAATAAAATAATACCATTCCTTTCACACCATAAGGCAGTTTCTTTGGCAAAAAGTACAGTCCTGGACAGGTCACCACTCCAACACAGGTTACCCCAAATGGTTATTACCAAATAAGCTGGTGGTCGTTTTGCCAACCTCAGAAGGATGACAGGCTAAGTAAACCTTACCTGGTGTTAATCCAGCGACCCAACAGGGGCTTGAATTCAAGAGCGGAGGAGCTTAAGCCCACTGGACTGTTAAGCTAACATCAGGCCTAATTTTAAGGAAAGGGCACTTCTAATTCCCCTATAATGCAAGTCTGATCTCCCTTTCCAATGTATTCTCCAGAAATCTTACAGGAAAATATCCTACATGAGGTAGTGTAAGGTTAATATCCTTCAAGTGATTTATATGGTTCACTATGGTTTTACTGCAAGATATTAGGAATCACACAACTGTTAGATATCTCGAGTTATTGTTCACTTGTATGATTTTGACATTCTAAAGGAACAATTTTCAAAGGATATTGTCGGATATGATTCCTGTATTATAAAATATGCTCATCATATTTTTACGAATTTGGGAATTCGATTGCACACAACATTCAGGTTCCTTTAGTCAGTGATGTCGAAAAGTGCTTGTTCCCGAGATAGCTCACCTTTCATTGTTTAAATGTTTAGAAATCGATTAGATGCGCTGCGGATCGATTTAATAGTCAGGGAACAAACAATGGAGACATCCCTCCCCCTCTTCTACGAAGAGCAAGAAGAACCCTGCCGTCCCGTGATTCATGATGTCAATAACTCCCTCCCAACTGTGGCTGAGCGGGGGATGGAGCACGAGGGCATGAGTCATGAGTAACGCCAGGAGCGGGGAGAGGGCGGAGAAGGATAAGAGGAGATCTTTTTCTTTTGTTCAGGGGCAGAGTTGGAAGGGCACAGTTGGAAGGGCAGAGTTGGAGAAGGGAGTTGAGGGGAGTCGTTCAGCAGACTGTCAGGTCCTGCTTCGCTTGCGTTAGGGTTGAGGCCTTCAGAAGCTTTTTGCTTCGGCTGGCTCGGTGAGCTTCGGCTGAGGCCTGACACGGGAGGAGGCTTTTTGGAGGCTCTTTGCTTTGACGGTTCCGTGAGCTTCGGCTTCTGCTTGGCTCGGGAGAGCTTTTTTTGCTTCAAGCTTCCCTGTTTGGAGGGAAGTTAAGCCGGTCGCTCGGCTCGAGCTGTGAGTGGTGGCTTCTTCGTCTTGGTTCGTGGAGCTCTTTGTTCTCCATTTTGGTTCCCTGCTTTGTTCGACTCATCGACCTCCTCATGGAGGTGGTTCCTCGGGGAAGCGACGCATCGACGGGAAGGATCGGCACCTCGTCTCACCAGCATGTGTTGAGAAGCGCGGGAGGTGGTTCCTCGGGGAAGCGACGCATCAACGGGAAGGATCGGCGCCTCGTCTCACCAGCACATGTTGAGAAGCTCGGGAGGATTCGCGGGAGCTCGGGAAGGATCACGGCGATTGGATCCAGCTCGCTCTCGCTGGAGCCTGGGTCCGAACAACTTGAAGACCACACGAGGTGGAGAGGTTCGAGATAGGTTCTGGGTTTCAGCTCACCTGTCCTCCAAGCTGGAGCTCGTTATTAAAGGCCTCTGCCACCATTTCTTGGGTGTGTGTGTGTGTGTGTGTGTGTGTGTGTGTGTGTGTGTGTGTGTGTGTGTGTGTGCGCGCGCGCGTCCGTGGGCCCGTCTTATAAGTAGGAACTGCTGTTAAGTGCAAGTGACTGTAAATAATAAGTCGACGGTTGTAGTTCTTTTGTCATGCTTTTGTTGCTTGTATAATTGCATAAGTGTTTTGCCTTGTTTAATTGCATATGTGCTTTATTATAATAAATGTCCTTGTGTGAATGTAAACCTGTTCGTTGCGTCCATTCCCTCATTGAACTGTCCCATCTTACACTCGGAATATAGTTGGTTTTTAAATAGCCGGTAAAGTGATCGGGTCCAACGGGACTGCGCGATAATACCCCGCTCAGTTATTCCAAAAAGATGTGAGCTGCTTAAGCGGCACGTTTCCAAGCGGTCCCATTGAGGTACAATCTCTCGGTAACCTACCCGCGCGAATAATTAGGTAAATCGAAGATTTGGTGATCGGACCCTGTAGCGCGGGTAGAGTGCGGACAAGGTTGTGGTGGGATTAAAAACCCACCCGTGACTGGTTTCTGGCATTGTTCCAGAAAGTCATGACTGGATTGTCCGTTCGGTGGGCGAAGCGACCGCTATTGGTGAGACGCAGTCGTTCGCACGCCGGCGGGCGGGAATTCTACATTAATATGTAGAATCCCTCAAGCATTCTTTGGTGCATAATTTAGAAAACGTTTCCAGGTATACACATGTAGGTAGTCTTGATGCAGGTGTTCATTACTACTATGACAACTATGACTATAACTACGACTACAATACTGGAAATAGATGTCCACAACAAACCTTGAAGTGGAACGTTGGCCGAGGCCCTCACTTCCTTTTTTTTCTTCCACCCTTACTTTTTCACCTTTATTCAGTTTTCAATTCATTTTCTCCTAAACCACTTAAGAGATTGATGCAAAACTTTCAACATAGGATCACCTACCCATGGGTAATTCTTTTATAAAGTTACATGCTAATTGTGTGGAAAATGTGGTCGGCGTTCGAAAAAGTCTGTGTTCTATAGGCATGTGTTGCAGGGAGTTTCATGCATCAGGCATAAACGATCTCATCCTCACTTCACTCAAACTACTACAACTACGATTATAACTTCTTTCTGGCCTCAACTATTGTCACCTTCTTGTGGTCGGTTGGGGAGAGTCTTTCATCCAAATCTTCCATCTGATGTTCAACCAGCTGTTCGACTGAAGCTCGCGGGAAGTATTAATTTATTCACAGTGTCAGTGATAACTTGGCAACTCTTCACAAAAGACATTGAGGAATCTTTAAAGACCAGCAACTAATGTTACTAGCGATACCCGTGCACATTCACGGGATAGCAGTACAACATAGCTGGTAGCAGATGACAGACCGTACACGGGGAATGACAAAAATCCGCATTGTGCAAAATTCAAGTGGTTTTATGGAATGCCAAGACTTCCCAAACAATGTCGGCATGTCCGCTACGTGCCACAGCAATTTCATAGGGATCGTGTGACGGCGAGCCGAGTTTTTAGTGTGCAAGCTTGGTATTATAATAGAGATAGCAGACAGGATACCCAGCTCATTGTGCATTTGAATGACTGCGCAACACCGCAACTGCGAAGTTTAGATTCTGGACAGGTATCAAACCCAGACTTGACCACTTAAGTGTTTGTGCATTATACCTCTGCACCATCCTGTTGGAAAGTCAAATTGCAATTAGTTAATCATAGAAAGAGGAATCAGAGATTGCAGACCCTTGTCAGAACTTTTGTGTGATGTATTTTGTGTGGCGTTTGTGTACTAGTGTGTTGCGTAATTAATGAGACATAATTATAAATGCCACTTTTATAACTGCTGGCAGTGATGACCAGGTACCAAGACATCCCGCAATGATGCAACCCCGCTTTGATTGGACACCTGAACCTGACCGATGACGTTTTTAATTTCTATTCGATTGAATTTAAAATGGGATTAAAATCAATTCAAATCGAATTAAATGAAAGACCAAATAGGTGCAGTCCTGCATTGGAGTAATCAGAAGTAACCCAAACGAGCAAAATGAAAAGATGAAGTCATCAGGAGGAACCTGGAGAGGATTCACATTTCAGCTGCTACTCCTCTACCCTCAAACCCATCCAGGCACAGCCAAGTGAGCCTTATTCAAAAAATAAAAAAAGATCATAAAAAGAACCCAGAACAATAAAATAAATAATTCTGGCTGCCAGATCATGTGTCTGATCAAGTTGAAATTAAAAACATGCATTCCCCATCACTACGAGATCATAATTGTGAAGTTTCATGTCGATTGATAAAGCGGTTCCAGAGTAAACATCATTTAATGTTTTCTTCAATCCAATATGGCTGCCAAACCATGTAACCAAATCAATTATTCCTCAACAAACATGTACACCCAAGGCTTGGGGAACATTTGTGTGAAGTTTCCCCTCGATCTGTCCAGCCATTCTGTAGAAGAAGATTTTTATGGGTTTTAGGATAAATCTAACTCCTCTCTTCTTCTTCTTTCGGCTGCTCCCGTTCGGGGTCGCCACAGCGGATCATCCGTATGATCCGCATAGTGATTTGGCACATGTTTTACGCCGGATGCCCTTCCTGACGCAACCCTGGTCGCCTCTTACGACACAGGGATATGGTACACCTATTTTAACCGGGGTATACACCGGCCCAGTATACTGGTACTCATTTCGCCGACCTCGGAAGGGTGACAGGCTGAGTCAACCCCCTGGTGTATTAATTCAGTGGCCCAATGGGGCTTGAACTCAGGACCTTTTGGATCCCAAGCCGCTGCCCTCACCACTGCGCCAACACCAGGCTTTTAGGATAAATCTAACATGGCTGCCAAACCACGTGACTTATGGTTTAATATGTATGAACTGTTACTCCTCAGAGATAGGTGGTCATATGCATAAAGTTTCGCCTCAATAAGTTCAGCCACGTCAGACAAGAAGATATTTGAAGGTTGTATTTTTTTAAACAATATGGCTGCAGAATCACGTTACTGATGATGTCATCACTTTTTTTTTCTTTGGACCATTTTATCCCTAAATGATCCTGATAATTTTTCATACTGATCAGATGTAGCGTTCTACGTATGCAATTATGGCATCATAATGAAGGCAACGATGACGTCATTAAAAAAACCACACATTCCCCATGAGGAGTATTTGCCATGTGCCAAGTTTCAATTTTTTCCTTGGGCCAGTTTAAGAGATAGAGGTCAAAATATTTTCCATTTTCCAAACATAGCTGCCAGACCACGTGACCTGTGATGCCATAATTATTATTACAACATTCTACATGAGTAGTTGCACCTCTGGTGAAAAGTTCGTCTCAATCCGACAAACTGTTGGGGAGAAAAACACGAAAATTATTTGCGGACAAACAAACAAACAAACACAAATGAAAAATCACTCATGGAGTGACACTTGGCGAAATAGAACGGCACTCGGTAGAGCACATACCTCCGATCGGCTGAATAGTTTAAATTTTGTATCCCACTGACGGGTCGGATCTGAATCTGGACCTTAACCAAAATCGAATCGGCTTGTTCTCGTCACCTAACCAACTCTTCCACCTCGTTTTGTCAAAAGTCGTCCACAACTTTTGTAGATATCATGCTATACATCGTTTTTGGCCCCCATCTCTCAATGGTGAAGAATCAGTTTTTTTAATTCTCGCATCTTTATTTGAATCTTCACCAAAATTGAATCAATTAGTCCTATTCATACACCCAACCTGTCCAAAAGGTTTCTGCAGAATCCATCCATAACCTTTTGAGATATTGTGCTATATATCATTTTTGGCCCTATTTTTCAATGGTGAAGAATCACTTGAAAACTTCTCGAATCCAGATCTGGATGCAGATCTTCACAAAAATCGAATCAATTAGTCCTTGTCACACACCCAACATGTCCACCAAGTTTAATCCGAATCCGTCAACAACTTTTTGAGATATCATGCAATATCATTTTTAGCCCCGTCTCTCAATGGTGAAAAATCACTTTAAAATTAAATATATCTCGTATCTGGATCCAGACTAAGAGCTTCACTAAAATTGAATCGATTCCTCCTTGTCACACACCCAACCTGTCCACCAAGTTTCATCCGAATCCGTCCAGAATATTTTGAGATATTGTGCTATATGTCATTTTGGCCCGATCTCTCAATGGTGAAGAATCGCTTAAAAAATTCTCAGATACGGATCCGGATTCGGACCTTCACCAAAATTAAGCATTGCTATCCTTGGCCCGTCCAATACATACACAAAAAAAATTTCAGAACGATAGCTTGAAAATTGTGGCCAAAAATCGTGTGATAAACAGACAGACAAATGCTCCAGTCCAACATTCTTGGCAAAAAAAATTTTTTGCCAAGTAACACGTAAACAAACAAAGAAACAGACAGACAGACAGACAAACAAATGGACCCAACTGCAACACCCTAAAATCCTTTGGTGCGGGTAATAAAGTGTAGGTTAACCAAACAATAGATTTTCTCACAGTCCTTGCAAATGCTCCAGCCCATCACTGTTTTTTAAAAGATATACCATTGGGTTTCACTACCAGCCATGATCTTTCTTGGGAAAACCACATTCCAAAGCTAGCCACCAATTGGGCATACAAAGTCCCTCCTTGGCACACTTGAACTCCTATCCACATGCAAGGCCTTCATCCATAGCTTGATAGAGTCCTGCTCTCCCCTCTGGGCTGGTACCCCAGCCTCACACCATGCTCAGCATATCGCCATGGAAACCAAGGCCTTCGAGATTATTGGAATCTCCTGCAATAAAGCTGTCTATTGGACCTTTCACTTTCACATCACAGATAGGTCGGTGGTCTCTGTCTTCTACCACCTCATTCTGATCTTGCAGAATCTGTCCCATCCCCTTCCCCCTCCCCGGGGTTTCTGCAGGGCACAGATGGTCCACCATCAACCTCCTTCTGGGAAAACTCCCAAAATCCAGAATCACTGCTCACTTCCACTCATTTGTTCCTCTTTTTTCCCACGTGTGGATCCAACTTGCACATTCTCTTCAATCTCATTCTTCCCTCCAAGTCTTCAAGACAGCTGTTCACCACCATCTCAGATCATTCCCCATCCAAAACCATAATTTTGTCAAAACCAATTCACCCTCCCCAAGCCCACCTCTTTCCAAATTTCCGGTCTTTCCTTCCTCACAGTTTGCTTCTGAATCCATCTTGTTCACCCGTCTACTCCGTGAGTCTTCCCCTTGCGCCTCATTCTTCCCCACATCCCTTATTTCTCCAAGTCTCCCTCTATTCTGTCCCTCATCCCTGCTGGTGGTGTGTCTCTCCTCTATTTCTATTGTTCTGTTATGTCCTGATCCATTCATTCTATGTTCTAGCTCCTCCACAAGCCTCGACTTTGTAAACCAAAAAGTGAGATATTTCACACCCACAACCTAAATGCAGACTCAAACAGCATGACGGTATATGGGATCCACACGATGTAGCATCCAGAATTCGACGAACTCTCGTCCTGAGATTGAACTGCACATTAATCCTTGGTTATGCTATGAGATCAAGGGCAAGTGAATAGATCAAACCAACTTTTAAAGGTCCCACTGGCTCTCCTCGACCCATGTGCATTGTTTGGCTCAAACCATTAAATGCTGGATCAAGAGCATTCATTAAATTATACACCAAAAAGAAGCTCAAAAATATGTTTGCAGTTTTTATTGCAAACACCTTAGATTGAACTTCTGCCATTGATATTTCAACAATTTTTTTTTCCATTGAAGTTTACCTGGAAACAAGTTTTCCTCCACAAAGTATACTTCTGCTCACTTTTTGATAAGTGATTGGGAATATCACTTTAACCCATTATGGCTACCGATGATATTGTGTTTTTCAAAGGGTATAATCATGAAGTGGTGGCGTTGCTTTGAAGATCCCAGGATTGAGCGCAAGGTGCATGGCGAAGGGGGTGAAGGGGTTCAACGGAAAGATTGCGCTTCTCAGCTTTTGGCGCGAAAAACCTCCTCGAGGCGGCACATATTCCGCTTTAATGGAAAACGTTGCTGAGGAAAATATGACATGAAAATGGGGATTTTTCATTGCTGTTCTTTGCCATCTCCCTCCCTGTTTCTTCCCATTGCGTTTTTGGCTCGCTGGCGGAAGCGCGTTCGCGATAAAGAATTCATGAGGTGCTCGGTGCCACCGCCACGGCTCGGCGGCTGCCTGGGCAGGGAGTCCATTCACCTGCGGCTGTTGTCCCAACGCAGGACCCCATGGGTCTGGAAGAAACAGTGGTGGGGTCGGGGCGAGGGGGGAGGCATGTCAAGGTCCGAGGAGACGTGGGAAAATGAGGGGAAGAAGTGAAGCTGCCCAACTGCGCCTCACAGCCTTTTATAAGGAGATGCGAAATGAGGAGGAGAGCCGGAACCGGCAGCAGTAACCCGGGAGCTGTGTGGTGCGGTGTGCACGATGGGAGGGGGCCGGGGGTGATTTTAAGGAGGAAGGAAGGGAAGGCGGAGGAGATAGCAAGAGGTGCTAAGGCCGGTATCATTCGATGGGCCTGAGATGAACGTGGGCTGTCCTGCTTGTTGTTGGATACGGGAGCGCAGATTGTTAACAGCTCCCATATAAGAAAAAGAGGGAGCTCAGTTGGAGCTTAGTCTGGGGCACAGCCCGGGATGTAGCCACGCGTGAAGAACCACACGCTCCAGCCCCTCACGATGATCACCGTGTCCTTTAAATGCCGCTTTCGGATGCTCAAGGGCGTCATCAAGGGTGAGTGACGGTGCTTCGAGAGAGAGAGAGAGAGAGAGAGAGAGAGAGAGAGAGAGAGAGAGAGAGAGAGAGAGAGAGAGAGAGAGAGAGAGAGAGAGAGAGAGAGAGAGAGAGAGAGAGAGAGAGAGAGAGAGAGAGAGAGAGAATGTGAGCGAAAAACGAAGCGCTTCACACAACTTGCCTGTGAGGATCGTAACGGCCGGCATCGTGACGGCTCCTTCCAGGCTCTGCTCGCACGATTTGCTGGATGGACAGAGCACGACCCATGGCTGCTGTGTCTATTACAGTATAATTTGTGAAAGTTTGCAATCGGGGAGATATCCTCGCCAAATGTCTACATATATTTACCTCCGCAGCAGCTGTGGTCATCGGCTTGCTGTGAAGAGTGTGGAAATTGCGCCTTTTTTATACGAAAAAAAAAAATAAATCGCAGGGGCGCGTCGCACAGAGTACCAATTGCAGTGCAATGGTGCTGGAAAAGGGTTTCCACGATGGAGGTGCCTCTGTGGAGCCGAAAGAGAGGCACCTCTGATCTCACTCGATCACCACGAGCGACTCCGATTTTAACCGCAGCGCACATTCGATTGCACCGCACGGGACGTCACTTCTGTCAGTCGAGTACTGAATGATTCACATGTGGGGGTGCTTGTGTTTGGCTTCCAGTGATATGATATATCATGACGACTCGTCCTCGGTTGGCTCTTCATGAGCTGTACATTAGTGTTTGACTTCACGATATTGAGCATCAACTGCACTGTGTTGCGCGCAATCGATCCCGCACGTTGCTCACGATCCTGCTCGCAGAGTCAAAGCCTTAACTGTAACGAAGTGGACACGGACGTGACCATGGGGTTTGTGGTGATATTTCACCAGTGAATGAGGAACTACTCTGTGTTTTTGTCTTTCTGTCTGTCTCTCTCTCTCTCTCTCTATCTCTATCTCTATCTCTATCTCTATCTCTATCTCTATCTCTATCTCTATCTCTATCTCTATCTCTATCTCTATCTCTATCTCTATCTCTATCTCTATCTCTATCTCTCTCTCTCTCTCTCTCTCTCTCTCTCTCTCTCTCTCTCTCTCTCTCTCTCTCTCTCTCTCTCTCTCTCTCTCTCTCTCTCTCTCCTAAACTGTCTAGCCTGGGTTTGAATCCCGACATAGCTTTAAACTTTTAACCTGGTGTTTCACAGGCAGGGTGATCCATAAATGTGTGTGCCATCCTTTGGATAGACGTTAAACCGTGTGTCGCGTCTACCAGCATTAGTTGGTGGATTTTAAAGATCTGACGGTGTCCTTCACGAACAGTTGGCTTGCTATCACTGGCACCCTGGAACAAATTCCAAATTCCTTCCCCAACCTTATTTGAACGTTCGACCTGGCCAGCTGGTTCGTGAAAGACTTGTGCCAAAAACTTTCCTCAGCCAACCCCTTCAAGAACGTGGGAATAATTGTGACCGTTAAAGAAGAAAAAGATTGTTAGTTTCTCTCTCTCTCCCCCTCCAACTGCATTTCACAATGAGGTATTTGTGGGTACAGATAAGGAAATAAATGCGGCCATCACTCTGGGATACAAAAAACTACAAATCTCGGTTTGTGTAACAAGGGTTTGCCTTTCCATCTTCTCCGTGAGGAAACACTCAAACACAGTAACGCAGATTGTTGAGCCATCCATCGAGATATTACTAAAACTCTCATCTTGTATATTACTAAAACTTGTCTATCTTCTTGTATATACAGTGGGGAGAACAAGTATTTGATACACTGCCGATTTTGCAGGTTTTCCCACTGACAAAGTACGTAGAGGTCTGTAATTTTTATCATCGGTACACTTCAACTGTGAAAGACGGAATCTCAAACAAAAATCTTGAAAGTCACATTGTATGATTTTTAAATAATTAATTTGCATTTTATTGCATGAAATAAGTATTTTATACATGAGAAAAACAGAACTTAATATTTGGTACAGAAACCTTAGTTTGCAATTACAGAGATCAGACGTTTCCTGTAGTTCTTAACCAGGTTTGCACAGACTGCAGCAGGGATTTTGGCCCACTCCTCCATACAGATCTTCTCCAGATCCTTCAGGTTTCGGGGCTGTCGCGGGGCAACACAGACTTTCAGCTCCCTCCAAAGATTTTCTATTGGGTTCAGGTCTGGAGACTAGCTAGGCCACTCCAGGACCTTGAGATGCTTCTAACAGAGCCACTCCTTAGTTGCCCTGGCTGTGTGTTTCGGGTCGTTGTCATGCTGGAAGACCCAGCCACGCCCCATCTTCAATGCTCTTGTTGAGGGAAGGAGGTTGTTGGCCAAGATCTCGCGATACATGGCCCCGTTCATCCTCCCCTCAATACGGTGCAGTCGTCCTGTCCCCTTTGCAGAAAAGCATCCCCAAAGAATGATGTTTCCACCTCCATGCTTCACGGTTGGGATGGTGTTCTTGGGGTTGTACTCATCCTTC
>NC_140969.1:63378489-63403489 GCF_056783735.1 Eptatretus burgeri
ATAAATAAAAAAAATATTTCATTAGACATACACAAAATACACGATTTTCGCTGAATTTCCAAAATGGCAACCCCTTCTCAAAATGTTGGGCCAAGTTTGTGAATAATATTTACAGGTACTTACTCTCATAATGGTGCCTACTGAAGTACATTCGGCCATCTAAACACAGAGAAATATATATTTAAAAATATTCAAAAATCAATATTATTTCCAAAATATGGATTTTTCCTGAAATTTCAAAATGGCGGTCCTCGGTCAAAAAAGGCGGGAAAATTTTCAAACTTTGGTCGATCACCTAACTTCACCAGTGGAATCGATAGGCACATTGTGCTTCATTCCAGCAACTACTTTTGCAAAAGTGGTACACCATAATGTGTGAAAAAAAAAATATATATATATATATATATATACACATATATAAACAGATGTTTGGTACTACAGAACTTTAATATGGATACAAACAAACGCGACATAATAGTGACTGAAGCTTTTCATGCTGCACTCTTCATATCAGGGTAAACATCGCGGCAGGTGAAGAAGGAAGTGAAGGCGCGTGCTTTATACGCAGGTCTCAATAAGGTCGATGCTAATTGTTTCAACCGGAATGACGTCACGGTTAATCCGAACGCCCATTGGTCGGCTCATCATCTTCACCTCGAGCTCCCATTGGCTGGAGCAGACATCGTCGATGATTGACGTTTGCAACCACATCCTGGAGAGAGGGGGGATGGGTTTCCCCAAAGGTCCATTCACCATTTGTTACCGTACTTCCCTTGATCTTTCCATGCTAAAAGAGACACAGAGATCATACAAATTCCTTTTGACGACATAGTATTCGATCGGTAGTAAGGATGAAGGATGCTTCCAACATATGTAAATGAAACGAGCTCCGACCTTGGCTCAATATCCTGAACATATCTGCATTGTACTGGTCTGCACAGATAGGGTTGGCAACCAGGTACTGTGTGCAATGGCAGATGAAGCAGGTACAGTGGCCGGTGGTTGCTGGATATTTCTACATGCTCGCACTGGTTGTGTTCTAACCCTCACAATATTTCTTCGAATCACCAAGGGGATGTGTTGTTTGATCCGATCAGCCAATCTTAGTGTTGTGCGGCCCACGTACCGAGCTTCACATCGGCACTTAAACCCATAAATAACATTGCTGGTTTGTGAGGTGGGTAGCACATCCTTGTTGACTGACGTCAGCAAACGGCGAGAGGTAAAGATTACTCGTGGTTGCACAGCCAGAAACTTGTTGCACACAATATGTTTGATTTGTACTTCAAACCTTCGTGATGATTGCCCTTCCCAGGGCATCCTGATATAGACTGGACATTTGTCCGGGCCAATCTTCCGATCTTTTGTCGTGTTTAGAAACTTGTGTGTGTATCTCTTAACTACATGCTCAGGATCACAATTCTCACCGAGTGTATTCACGATTTTGTCAATATTAGCAGGAAGATTACAAGGTGATCTAATCCTCTGTGCTCTTTTAACCAGGATATTGATCAAGGCAATTTTGTTTCTCATGGAGCTGTAGGAGTCCCACCGAGTAGACTGCCCTGTGAAAGTCGGCTACCAGTAGACGGATGTTGTGAAACCAAGGTTAGATCTATCAACCAACACGTCCAAAAACGGTAACGTGTTTGACGATTCCAGCTCCGTGGTAAACTTCAGCGCTGGATGGAGAGTGTTGAGCCATGCCTGGAAATTGTCACATACCATCTGAGACTCAAACAAAGCAAAAATGTCATCAACATACCGATAGGATACGATGGGGGAATCGACCCCTTGCCAACCAGTCAGTTTCTGCTTTTCATGATAGCCGACAAATATATTTGCAAGAGCTGGGCCTAATGGAGAACCCACGGTCACACCCTCCGTTTGAACATACATCATGTTGTTAAAACTGAATTCCACCTCCCTTGTTGCTGTGTTCATTAATTCCACGAAGATGTGTTCTGAGATCATCGGTTGTTCCAGATCGGTGTGATACAGAAAATGTGCGCATATCTCAATCATCTCCGTCAATGGTACATTTGTGAACAAGCTTTTAATATCAAAGGATGCCATGATGTTGTGCTCACTTGTCAGTGTTTTATCTCTAATTGATTCTGCAAATGTGAAGGAATCCTTAACCATGAAATGAGAAAGTGAATCCAATACTGGTTGCAGTACCTCTCCCAACCACTTGGCAAGTTCATGTTGTGCTGATCGCACCATGGACAGTGTCGGTCTTGGGGGGATATTCTCCTTGTGAATCTTCGGCAGGCTGTACATTCTTGGACGTTGGGCTCCAACAGGTTTAATTCTGTCGTTCACCTCCTTTGATAGTTCTCCACGTTTGAGAAGCTGCAACAGTCGTTTGACGATCTGACTTTCCACCTGAGGCGTGCGATCATGTTCCGTTACACCACCCAGATATTTAAATTTGGTTTCGTCTTTCAGGATGTCCATCATCTTGTCGATGTAATCAATCTTATTCATGATGACCACTCCTCCGGTGCCTTTATCCGGTTTACAGATGTGAATGGCAGCATTCCTCCTCAATCCTTGTATTGCCAAGAGAACATCCCGTCGCTTGTAAAAATCCGCGACATCATTCGGGATTCCACAGTACGCATGTGCGAGGTCCGATAGTCCAGCCCTCAATGCCTGGTCTGCTTCGTTTGACGCAGCCTGATGTGTTGAGAGTTGAGCATACAGGAGTTCAAACTCGGCAAAAATGTCTTCTTTCTTGATATTCTGGTTGGGAATGCCGAAATTAAAACCGTGCGCCAAAGCGAACTTTATACACACACACACACACACACACACACACACACACACACGTATATATGTGGTGTTGCATGGTCTATTTTTTGTGGGGGCCTAAAAACACTTCCCTACACCCACTAAGGAATGGGGTTCCTACACACTTCCAGGCACCCACTGTTGAACGGTTAAAAGAAAAAAATAAAATAAAATATAGAACCCACTACAAAGCAGTTAAAAGAAAATAGAAAAAAAATCCAACTTTTCTTTTCAAAATTTTCCAATTTTTTTTTTTTTTTTTTTTTTTGCATAAAGCACATCCCGGCACTCACTGATGAACCTCTGTAAGTTTGACAAAGATCTGTTCAGCCATCTCTGAGAATAATGACGACACACACACACACAGAATCGGCTTTCTTATAGTTTCGCAGGGTTGCCCCGCATGATCGGTGCTGTTCTCATCCTGGTGGCATTTTGAAGAAATCAAATTTTGTTTTTTCAATTTTTTGATGGGGGTCTGGGGGGGGGGCTAAAACGCTTCCCTAGACCCACAAAGGAATGGGATCAGGGATCATCCAATATTACCTTTCACATATCCACAAAGGCTTTGGCAATAGAGAACTATTATTTTTGAAAAATCAACTTTTTATTTTTATTTTTGTTTTTGTTTAAAACTCTCCCCAGCACTCATTGATGGTTCTCTGAAATAAAAATGGCCAGGCACAGGCACAGGCACAGGCACAGACAAACGTTTCTCTAATAGTATATGAACTGTATCGATACATAATAAAAACTTCTGATAATTTCATCATGATGGAGCAACTTTAATTTTCAAGTGTTCCTCGACCAGGTAATTTTCTTGAGGGACATTTAAGGATGAGTACTTTGTGAATTGGATTCTGGGTAAGCATATGGATAAGCATTAATGCGGCTCCGTTACTCATATTGCCGCTTGCTGTTCCTAATTGCTTTTTTAATCTCAACTTTTACCATTAGTAGTGTGGGAGTGATCGCAGGGTTCGGCGTGAACCCTCTGGCTGAGAGAAAATGTTGCTGATGTGGCTTTAATCCGGCGGATTCACTACACGCACGGAATTGAATGTAACGTGATAAAATAGGAATCGGCAGAAACATTCCGACAAGAGTATTTATACGACGATTACACTTGAAAGAATGTCGTGTTGAGAAATTGCGAGTTAATTCCACTTAGGTAATCATAAAATCTGAGATTGGACAACTTGTTTTCGTGTGTGTGTGTGTGTGTGTGTGTGTGTGTGTGTGTGTGTGTGTGTGTGTGTGTGTGTGTGTGTGTGTGTGTGTGTGTGTGTGTGTGCGCGCGTGCGTGCCCACACTCGCGCACGTGGAAAAGGTCCACCCATGGTACTTCCATTTTTGAGCATCATTTTCATCTGGTGTGCTTGTTGTCCTGATGTCACATGCCTTGGGATTTCTTTCGGACCACCTGTTGTAAGTTACCACACACGGTGTGTCATTATTCATGAGGAATACGAGGGATCAGTGCTGCAGGGAAGGACGCTATGCGCATCGTATCCATGCAGGACACAAGCAGTACACACAACGTGTGCCCGTGCTGAAGCTGTTGTTACTAATGCACGTGACTCGATTGTTCGGTGTACCTAACCTTACCTGATGGCCGTGGCGTGCAGATGACTCAAGCTGCATGCGGGGGAGTGTTTCCGCCCAGGACAGCCCATCTGCACAGGTGCAAGCCGCGTCTTCATTGAGGCATTCCATTCCAGGTGTGTGTTTTTTATCGAATGGCACCGTAGCCCACACATGGGTTCCGATTGGAGCCACGATATGGCATTGTCAACCATGCAGACACAGGTGGTTCGATTGTAACCTTCATATGCATGAGTGTCCAACTGCGTATTACCTAAACAAAATGCTAGTTTTTATGACTGATTCCCTTTCCTTCCCATTCCCCCCCATCTTTTGTCTCCCTCTTTCATTCTTATTCAGATTAATAACATTTTCCTGTGCCTTCAGCTTCACCACATATTGATTTTATGGGGCTGGCAGGATAGCGTCGAGGTATTCACACTCGCTTCTGAGCCGTCCGGGCTGGGTTCGAATCTTGACCCAGCTATAAACTGTTATCCTGGTGTCTCGTGAGTGGGCTGATCTATCAATGTGTGTGCTGTTCCTTTTGCATCATTTCTGGGAGCACAGCCATGCCGCAGATGCAGTGCCCCCTGCATGTTAAGGCAGGAATTTAGAATTTAGCCAGGGTGCTAGCGATAGCTCGCCTTCTCCTCATGAAGGACACCGTGGGAAATTTAATATGCACCAACTCATGCCGACAGACGGGACACCCAGTTTACGTCCATCTCAGTGATGGGCACACACATTGATGAATCACCCTACCAGTGAAACACCGGAATCGCAGGTTATAGTTGAGCCGACATTCGTACCCAGGTGGACGTAAACCTTGGAGGTGAGTGTGCATCCCTCGATGCCATCCTGCCAGTCCCAGTATTATATAGCACCTATTTTTCTTTCATAGCATTCATATAATACAACACTTTTCATTTAGAAGTAAAGATCACCAAATGTTTTTTTTTTAAATAAAGAGGAAGCAAGAAAAGTAAAAACAGAAAAAGCAAATGTAAAAAGCATTGTGATTTAAAAGCCTTAATTGACGAGGTCATGCAAATTTCGAAACACAGAGAGTTCCACAGTTGTTAAGCATAATCTACGGAATGCTCGATTTGCAAAAGACATCATCCCAACAACTAACAGGAGATGAAAATAAAACTTAATGAGTTCGCAAATGATGACCCGTTAAAATGTAAATTAGCCTAATATGTGAAAATTCCAGCATGGGAAGCATGAGTAATAGAATCATATCCCCAGCAGAATGGCTGCACTTTGAAAAAAAAACACATTATGGCCCAAGGCACAATGTCATGGAAAAAGGAATCACCTTCTCGCATACATATGCTAGTGACATTACAATCTACACAAGTAACAAAAACATTTTTAACGAGAAGGGCACTTGGAAGAGCGCATATCTCCGCCACGCAATTCCTGATCCACAAGAACATAGACGGCCCAATACATTTTTGAAATATGCTATACATCGTTTTTCAGCCCAATCTGTAAATGGTGAAGAATAACTTCAAAAATTCTAGAAGTCGGATCCGGATTCAGATCTTCACCAAGATCGAATCACTTTGTCGAGGTTACACACCCAACCTGTCCACCAAGTTTCGTCCGAATCCGTCCACAACTTTTTGAGGTATCGTGCAATATATCGTTTTTGGCCCGATTTCCCAATGGTGAAGAATCATTTAAATAATTCTAGTAGTAGAATCCGGAACCGGATCTTCACCAAAATCTAATCAGTTCGTCCTTGTCGCACACCCAACCTGTCCACAAAATTTCATCCAGATCCGTCCACAAGTTTTTGAGATATCCTGTACACAAACAAACGGACAAACAGACAGAAACGGGTGAAAACATAACCTCCTTCACCTTAGGTGGCCGAGGTAAAAATGCAAAAGGATGTCGGGATGGTATGCCAAAAAGTATGTATACAAGGTAGGGATGGTGACAATAATTTATAACGTGAAACCATCCCTACATATTTCTTTGAATCATGGTGGTTGCCTGTCCATTTGCAATGATAGTGTACTGTATGATAGTGATAGTGCACAAAGCGTTCCTTTATTATGCATATATACAGCTGTATCTGTTGAACACATTGTGCAATGATAGTGTACTGTATGATAGTGATAGTGCACAAAGCATTCCTTTATTATGCATATATACAGCTGTATCTGTTGAACACATTGTGCAATGATAGTGCACAAAGGTGCAATGCGCATTGCTTCAATGCATGAACTTGACCATTGATATATTAAAGTGTTAATACGCACGCACGCATGCACACGCACAGTCGCACACACCTGCACACACACACACACACACACACACACACACACACACACACACCAGCTGGTGATTGTGAACCCAAATCAAGAGTGTAATTTGCCCAACCATTATTCAAACAAAGATGTGGGGATGGTTTCACATTATATATAATTTATTGTGAGCATGCCTACCTTTACATACCATTTTTCATGCCATCCCTACATCCTTTTGCTCTTTTTTAAATGTTTTTTTTTTCATAATTTGTTTCTGTACATTTTACCTCCACCACCGAAGGTGAAAGAGGTTGCACCCCTCCCTGTCTGTCTGTTTGTTATTTGCAAAATCTTCGATTTTTCAACTATATTGGTCAGTCGATTTTGTCATTCTGTCTGTCTGTTTGTCTGTCTGTTTTTCACCTACAGGTCACAATTCCAAACCGATCATCAGGA
Source organism: Eptatretus burgeri (assembly GCF_056783735.1). Lineage (NCBI taxonomy): Eukaryota > Metazoa > Chordata > Myxini > Myxiniformes > Myxinidae > Eptatretus > Eptatretus burgeri. Next base: position 63,385,593 of record NC_140969.1, read on the forward strand.
AACTGATGATGAACTGGGAAACCAACTATTTTTGAAGTCAAAGGTCATCTTGAGGTCAAATTTCTGAAATTGCCATTTTTTGTCTGATTAACTTGAAATTTGAACAAGATTTGCAAATTGCATCACTGAATTGGGAAACCAACTATTTTTGAGGTCAAAAGGTCAAAGGTTAACTCAAGGTCAAACTCTAAAATCATCAATTTTCAACTGAAAAATCATCAATTTTCATCCAATTGACTTGAAACTTAAACAGCAATTGCACAGTACATTACTGAATTTGGAAACCAACTATTTTTGAGATCAAAAGGTCAAATGTTAACTCAACGTCAAACTTCTAAAATCATCAATTTTCAACTGAAAAATTATCAATTCACATCCTATTAACGTGAAAGTTGAACACAATTTGCAGAGTCCATCACTGAATTGGGAAAGCAACTATTTTTGAGGTCAAAAGGAGAAAGGCCAACTCAAGGTAAAACTTTTAAAATCATCAAATTAAATCTGAAAAATCGTCAATTTTCATCTGATTAACCTGGAGTTTGAGCAGCAATTGCATAGTACATTGCTGAATTTGGAAACCAACTATTTTGAGGTGAAAAGGTGAAAGGCTAAATCAAAGTCAAACTTCTAAAATCATCAATTTAAATCTGAAAAATAATCAATTTTCATCCCATTGACGTGAACTTTGATTAAGATTGTGAATTTTAATCTTGATGCAATGGACAATTTCATGTATCCATGGCAACCTTTGGAGGGGGGGGTGGATTTTGCAAGTATCATGATCCACAAGAGTACCAGTCTATGACTGCTTGTTTGTTTGTTTGTCTGTTTGTTTGTGTGCAGGATATCTCTGCATGATGTCTTTTTCTTGTTTGTCTGTTTGTCTGTATGCAGAATATCTCAAAAAAGTTGACGACGCATCCAGATGAAATTTGATGGGCAGGTTGGGCATGTGACAAGGATGAAATGATTAGATTTTGGTGAAGATCCGGATCCGGATCCGACTACTAGAATTTTAAAAAGTGATTCTTCACCATAGCGAAATAGGGCTAAACTAATATATAGCACGATATCTCAAAAAGTTGTGGATGGATAAGGATGAAACTTGGTGGACAGGTTGGGTGTGTGACCACGACAAATTGATTAGATTTTGGTGAAGATCCGAATACGGATCTGGATACGAGAATTATTTAATCTTTCAAGTGATTCTTCACCATTGAGAGAAAGGGCCGAAAGCAATATCGCATAATATTTACCCTCGCCAAAGGAGAGGGTGTTTCATTTGGGTCCATTTGTTTATTACTTGGCGAAATCTTCGATTTTGTCAAGTATGTTGGTCTGTTCCGTTTGTTTGTTGGTTTGTTACTTACGAAATCTAAAGATTTTGTAAGTATATTGATGTCTTCCGTCCTCTGTTTGTGTGTTTGTTTGTAGGCACGATAACTCGAGAACGGAAGAAGCTACCAATGTCAAATTACACCACGTGATTCAGGAGGGTGATGGCTAGTGCTGATTAGATTTTGGTCAAAATCGGTCAAAGGTTAAGGTCAAAGTGAGGTCAAACATAATTCCGTAAATTCATGTGGAGAAATGGAGTATTTTTGCTTCGGTCGACGTTACGAGTTCGTTTTAACTTCGATTTTAATTTTGTCTTTGGTTTTTGCGATCGCTTAGGACGCTTAACACCCGGTTGTCGAAATTCTGGTAAAAATCGGATGCTTTGGAGACGTTTTAAGATTGTATAAAAAATATTTCACTTGCCGTGTCACGGGTCGTCACGTGGTGCAGCGTGCTCGAGCAGAGGCGGCATTGATCACGTAATGGTTTTCTGTGTGAGCGCTGACGGTGTTTTCAATAAAGATGGTGTTGACAAGTCATTTTTTATCCCAATAAAGGTTATGGTCATATGCCTGACTCGCTAAGACGTCGGATTATGTAAAGATTGTTGGTGGATGGCCGAATATTACGGTTTTGTGACATTGATAAAATAATATTAAATAATTGCATGGAGAAATGGAGATTTTTGCTTCGGTCGACGTTACGAGTTCGTTTTAACTCGGATCGCAATTCTGTTTTCACTTTTGGTAACGGTTAGGTATGCTTAACACTCGGTTGTCGAAATTCTGGTAAAAATCGGACGTTTTATGAGATTTATGTCGGGTGTCGTGTCTGAGGCTTAACTGAAGATTATGCTAATGAGGGGGATTGCAACACACAGCATTACGCGCTCGTTTTAAAGTCAATTTCAATTCTGTTTTCACTTTTGGTAATGGCTAAGTATGCTTAATACTCGGTTGTCGAAATTCTGGTAAAAATCGGATGTTTTATGAGATTTATGTCGGGTGTCGTATCTGAGGCTTAACTGAAGATTATGCTAATGAGGGGGATTGTAACACAAGGCATTACGCGTTCGTTTTAAAGTCAATTTCAATCCTGTCTTCAATTTTGGTAACGGTTAAGTATGCTTAACACTCGGTTGTCGAAATTCTGGTAAATCGGATGTTTTATGAGAGGTTTGGTACAGAATCATCGTAGAAACTTCTGGGTGCGTCGCTACCTTCTCGAGAGACAGCTTTTATTAAACAAGGTCAGAGGTCAAGTTGACGATTTCGTAAGTACCAGTCTATGACCGCTTGTTTGTTTGTTTGTCTGGTCGTCTACAGCCCAAACGGCTGGACCAGTCGTTCTTAAATTTTTACACCTGATGGGCAATCCACCTGAGACAGTCTGCGTCCAAACCACATCTTAATTGGACTAAACGTCACGACGTGACGTCACACAACGTGAAAACACATATTTGGACATAACTCAGTGACCGGAAGTCGTAGCGACTTCCTGTTGACGCCAAAACAAACTTCAATGGAATATCTAAATGTTTTGAAATGCATGTTAGTACAAATTATGCACAGTTTTCGCAAGCGTATGACATCAAAGTTTTTAGCTATTGGCGTGATTTTAAAAAAATTCTATTCGTTCTACAGGTCACAATTCTTAACCGATTTGGATGAAATTTTAACAGCTGATAGAAATCCACAGTGCAAAAAGATATGTGACTTTTGGTGATGTCCAAGATCAGGATCTGGATTCTGCATCACTTTACATTATCGCCCATTATCAACCAATGGGGAATTTTGTGAATTACACATAGCTATTTCTCAGAGTTTTGCAGTTATTAAATTGAAAATTATACTGTCTATTTATGCATGTAATATTAACATGTGTACAAGGTTTGATCGAAATTGACCCAAGGTCAAGGTCAGGGTCACCCAAAACATGAAAAAACACACATATAAAATACATATTTTTGTTTTACAACATATTTCAAACCTGATAACGGGATCGTAAAGCTGGTTGAAAAGAAATGTTCCTTGGTATTTTCAAATATTTTCTACGATCAGAATGAAGGCAACAAGCACCGATGATAAGTTGTTCAATGTCACATGGTGGCTTTAAATGAGTTGTGAAAATTTTCAATTTGCTGCTGTTACCACGACAACGTGCGCCTGATAATTGTGATTTGTGATGTCACGTCCTTTTATTAATGTACGAACAAATAAACACCACACATTCCATGACATTACAGCTTGGACCACCACACGGAAAGATCAACTAATTCGCCAAGTGTCGTGCTAAGCATGATTTTTCATTTGGTTGTTTGTCCACACAAAACTTTCGTGCTTTTCTCCGCAACTGCTTGATGGATTGATAGGAATTTTTCACCATTGGTGCAACTACTCATGTAGAATGTTTTAATGATAATTGTGACATAATAGGTCATGTGGTGTGGCAGCCATATTGAAAAAATGGGAAATCTTTGGACCTCTGTATCTCTGAAACTGCACCAAGGAATAAATTGAAACTTGGCATGGAGCAAGCACTCCTCATCGGGAATGTGTGGCTTTTGATGACATCATAGTTACCTTTGTTATGATGTCATAATTGCAAATGCAGAACACTACATCTGATGAGTATGAAAATTTTTAAGGGTCGTCTCGTGATAAAATGGTCCACAAAATGTTTTAATGACGTCATCGGTCACGTGATTCGCCAGCCGTTTTTTTTTTTTTTTAACCTTCAAAAATCTTCTTCTCCGCAATGACTGAACCAGTCATCACTGCCAGCATTTATAAAGTGGCAGTTCTAATTATGTTTCTTATTACCTCTGCCACAAAAGGTGAAGGAGGTCATGTTTTCACCCCTTTCTGTCTGTTTGTTTGTTTGCTACTTACGAAATCTAAAGATTTCATAAGTTTATTGATCACTTCCATCCTCTATTTGTCTGTTTGTGTGTTTGTTTGTTTGTAGGCACGATAACTCGAGAACAGAAGAAGCTACCAATGTCAAATTACACCACGTGATTCAGGAGGGTGATGGCTAGCGCTGATTAGATTGAGGTCACTAGCGCTAGGTCACGGTGAGGTCAAACATCCAAAACATGATAACTCGAGAAAAGTTACCACAGGTATTGTTGACAGAGCGTGAGTTTGGAAGATCGAGGTAAGTTCGGTGGAATTTGTGTGTCAATTCGTCGATTTACGGATATTTAAAAAATTTCAGTGTTATAAAATAATATTAAATAATTCCGTAAATTCATGTGGAGAAATGGAGTATTTTTGCTTCGGTCGACATTACGAGTTTGTTTTAACTTCGATTTTAATTTTGTCTTTGGTTTTTGCGATCGCTTAGGACGCTTAACACTTGGTTGTCGAAATTCTGGTAAAAATCGGATGTTTTGGAGACGTTTTAAGATTGTATAAAAATATTTCACCCGCTGCGTCACGGCTTGTCACGTGGCGCAGCGTGCGTGAGCAGACTCGTCGTTGAGTCACGTAAAGGTTTTGCGTGTGCGCGCTGACGTCATCGCGCTCGCCCCGGCGTCCTTTCGAGTTGGGGGGGGGGGGCGTCGAGTGTGACCTTTACGTTACGTTAATATGCGGTAACTCGAGAACGGAAGAAGCTGCCTCTGTCAAATTATACCACGTGATTCAGGAGGGTGATGGCTAGTGCTGATTAGATTTTGGTCAAAATCTGTCAGAGGTCAAGGTCACGGTGAGGGCAAACATTCAATTTTTGATGGTTTGGTGCAGAATCATCATAGAAACTTCTGGTTTGCGTTGCTACCTTCTCGAGAGACAGCTTTTATTAGACAAGGTCAGAGGTCAAGTTGACGATTTCGTAAGTACCAGTCTATGACTGCTTGTTTGTTTGTTTGTCTGTTTGTTTGTGTGCAGGATATCTCAAAAAGTTGTGGACGGATCCGGATGAAATTTTGTGGACAGTTTAGATTTTGGTCAAAATCGGTCAAAGGTCAAAGGTCACAGTGAGGTCAAACATCCAAAACCTGATAACTCGAGAAAAGTTACCACAGGTATTGTTGATGTGTGACAAGGACGAACTGATTGGATTTTGGTGAAGATGTGGATCCAGCTCCGACTACTAGAATTTTTAAAGTGATTCTTCACCATTGAGAGATAGGCCCAAAACGATATATAGCACGATATCTCAAAACGTTGGGGACGGATTCGGACAAAACATGGTGGACATGTTGGATGTGTGGCAAAGACAAAATGTTTCGATTTTGGTGAAGATCTGAATCCAAATCTGGATACGAGAATTATTTAATTATTAAAGTGATTCTTCACCTTTTTGAGATCGGGCCAAAAACGATATATAGCATGATAATTCAAAAATGTAATGGGCCTGATATGTTCTCCTGGATCAGGCATTATGTGGCGGAGGTATGCGCACTACCAAGTGCCCTTCCACTTAAAAATGTATTTACATTATTACTCACCGACTTTATTTAATGTCTCCTGCACTTCAATGACAAGCTGCAAGTATGTGTGCCTGCATGCCTGTCCGCTTCCAGGCTTTACGGATGGAAGAAAGTTCCTGCACTCTGTGCATGTGTCGACATGCCTGCGATAATTATCGGATTTCTGCAACAATCATTGGCAGAGTGGAAGTAATATTCCACTGTTAACCACACCCATCTTTAAAAGTGGTTTTCTGTTGTTGCTACTGCCAGACTGTGCATAACATTACACCGTTAACCACACCTATTTCGGTGTGAATACTGTCATGGCTCCACCCCCACCAGGGTGATTGACAGGCGTTGTTCCACCGATCCCCCTTTTCTCTTCCTATTACTATGTGTAGTTTTGCAGTTATCCTGACTTTTAATGGAATCCTTTCAAGTTATGAAAATTTAAAATAGTCATGGACCTTCCCACTATAAAATGCAAGAGATTAATGTTTAATCCAAGTCCTGAGCTTAAACCAGTTTTGAATTCAACTATCTGAAAAGAAGAACAATTACAAATGGGCTGTTTTGGGGGTTGGACAATTTTGTAGTTCATTGTTGCTGCCGAAAAGTTTACTGAGTGTTATTGGATGTGAAATCCTCCAGAAATGACCGGTAGATAGTTAATAGGTTTAGACGTTTGTATCTTGGTCGATTTGTTTTGAGGATTTGCGTTACATTGTACCTATGGAGTGTTCTTACATTGGCAGTCTAGCGACTTCCTGATATATAGATGTGTTTGCTTGTTTGTTTGTTCCTTATACGTTTCCAACCCCCTGGGCCAATTTTCCCGAAATTTGCTGCACTGAATTATTTTCACACACAGAAGGTCAATGCGTCACAATAAAAACCATCAATTCTTCATCAAATTGATGCAAAAATATTAATAAATGGCACTTTTTTGTGATTAAGCATCATACGTTACATGACCCACTCGGCCAGGAGAGGGGTGGAGCATGGACTTTGCTTACTTGTTCGAAGGTCGATCGATGTTCTGTTGAGGGAAAATAATATGTAAAGGGTCCACAGTCAATTCAGGACAACACTGAGTCTAACATGTAATCACACGATCCTGAATGACCTTAAACAAGAAAATGAGGAAATCATCTGGTCCACCGTTGCCATGTTGCACACCTGAGTTAATTTTTGCTGCAGGTGTAAAACATACATTTTTGGTCGTGGACTTTTTTCTTCTTGATATTTCTTCCCTTTAACCAATATTCTTCCAAGTGTCCCTCTGTTGCATCTTTCTACCCTCCTGTTGCTGGGTTTTTCCTTCCTTTCTACTGTGTTCAAGTATTTAGGGATTTGTTTTTTTATGACTCCATTTTAGCGAACAGAAATGTTATTGATACTTTACTAAAGTCTAAATAACCTGATCTTGATTGGGTAACCCAACTTGTTATTAACCCTTTGAACCTTGAGCTCCTGGACTTTTGGCTCCCCTACCTGATGAGGCTCCTTGGAGAAAAATCCGGCTTTTGGGATATATATATATATATTTGAATAGTGGTCGGTAAACTGGTCGCTTGGGTTTATGGAGTTTTGAATAGTGGCAGGTAAAACGGTCGTGAGGGTTCAAAGGGTTAACATATTGTGGTGCTACATTGCATTACGATACACATCATACATGTTTTTTCTTGCTGAACCTCACTTCTTTTTTCTCGTTTTGCCTTGTTCTCTTTCCCTTCCTACCTCGTCATTGCTCCTATCCCACACCCTTCTTAATGCATATAAAATAAATGACATGCTCAGTATCAAAAATGGAAAACAGCACCGTCGTGTGTTCTGATGATTTGCCGGCTTTATGCAGTTTGAGTAGCTCAAATTGATATCCTTGTATTGTATACACAATTTCTGACAATGGTGGCTTCACAAATCCTCTTCAGACTATTACATGGTTTATGTATTAAATATTGAGTGTACACATTTTGGATCTTTCCTTAGATGTGTCACAGTAGTCTTCTATCCAGCCACAGGAATCTCTTTTCATTCTGGCCAGGTATGGTGAAGTATCTTGTCTAACAGCTCGCTTCTGTATAGAACATGGTTCATGGTTTGATCATAATCCATTGATCAGGGAAAAGAGATGGACCAAAAACGAGTACAGTACCGTTTTATTGTCAGGCAGCACCGAAAATAAATACACCTTCTCTTCTGTCTAAATGAAACCGTTTTGAAGCTATAAAACAAAAATCTAATTCCCAGGTAATGAAAAACCCCCTTGTATAAAATGCAGGTGATGTGATCAGTGAAGGGTTGCTCAATTACAGCTTGTGACAAAACTAGCAGTTAATACAATGAATAGTCCCAAGTGGGACAGACACTCATCTCCCAATTGGAGGGTCATCGTAGTTGGGGTGCATTAAGTGATAAAGTTGAATTTCAGTTTGATTTGATGGAAAATTATGGCCCGTGGGGGCTGAAATACCTGATAACACGATTCTATTCGTGCAGTGAAAGCTATGTAGGATAAGCAAGTCCTGAGTTGATGAAAAATGTTCCATCAGTTTTTGTCTAGTGAAATGATGCTTAAACCCTTTTAGATCATTTAGGGTCTAAGAGGTCTGAAGTGTCAAAGAAGTCCAAAGGGTGTTCAGGTCTAAAGGGGTTTAAAGTGTTGAAAGGGTTGAAAAAGGACTAAAAGATCTTAAAAGGTCTAAATGGAGTCTAAAGGTCAAAAGGGTGTATAGGTGCAAAAGGTCTAGTAGGACTTAAAGGGTCATAAAGTGTCTAAAGATCTCTGGAATAGAAGGGATCTAAAGGTCTAAAAGGGTACGTTAAAAAAGTAGTTAGGGTTTAATGGGTCTTAAGTATGTAAATGTCTCAAGGGTCTGAAAATGTAGAATGGATTTAAGGGGTCGAAACTCTAAAGGATCAAGGGATCTCAGCAGTCTCGTGGGTCTATAGGGACTAAAGAGATGAATCATTCTGAAAGGGTCTGAAGGGGTCTCAATGGTCTAAAGGGGTCAAATAGTACAAAGGGTCTATGGGGTCTAAAGGTCTAAAGGGGTCGAATAGTACAAAGGGTCGATGGGGTCTAAAGGGGTCGAATAGTACAAAGGGTCGATGGGGTCTAAAGGTCTAAAGGGTGTAAAGTGTCGAAAGGGTCTTAAAATAACTAAAAGGGACTAAAGAATGACTGAAAGGAATGTCTCCTCTCTGGCACACCATCCCTCCCCCTCACCAACCCTTACTCTGTCCTCTCCTCCCCCTTTCTTTCCATTCTTCAAAGCAAGAGGGTATTAATGACATTAAGAGGTTAAATCAAATTTAGATTAAGATTAAATGAAGAGGTTAAATCAAAATGTCTAAATTAAACAACAACAAAACATCTCATGAGATAACGGAATCTTGTGATATATGATGGACGTACCAAGTAGATTACATTTTGAGTTAATTAGCTAATTATCTCACCACCTGGATGGAAATTTTAAAAAGTGTTTGATTCGTTTTTGTGCATCAACGTCATGAATCATCGTGGGAGTTTCAAAACGATCGGTTGAGCTGTCTCGGAGGAAGAGGGGATAAAATGAAAAAATGTTAGTGGATCCATTGCCGAAAGAATTGACTGACTGACTGAAGGACATCGCTATGGCCTGAACAACTCTTATTGACTTCCTCGTAGACTTGATAAAAAATGGATGCAAAACAACTAATAGATGGTAAGTTGTAATCACTGCTCATAAAAACCTGAAACGTGTACTTTGTGACAGATGTGACTAAAAATAACCATTAAAGACACCTTCCTTCTTTCACAGGTTTTCTTGGGTCACAAGTGTATGAAGATTTGGTTCCTGTTTTATCGCTTTTTTAACTTGTAAGCTCCGCTGTAAGTCATTAATCGGTGAGGTTTATGGGAACACAGGGTAGTATTAATGGTATGTCATGTCGTAAAAATGTTTTTGATGATAGTTATGGCACTTTCATGTATTGAACCGCTCCTAATTTTATTTCAAGCAAACTACTTTTCAACCATTTGTGGATTGCACCATGTGGTTTGAGGTAGTCTTTTCAGTAATGGAGAGGGAGGCGTGTGTGCAGTGTTGGGGTGGTGGCAGGAGGATGGGAAATGTTTGTGAAGCATACAGTAGATTTCATCTATCTCCAACATCAATGCGGCAGGATGAACTCCAAGGCAGATGCTCTCCAATTAACAAAGATGAAATGAATCTTGCCTGACTTTGCAATTTAAGTGCCCCCAAGAGTTTTTCCCCACACACTCTTGTTGCACCTCAACGCCCCAGAGGAATGCAAGGGAAGGGTGACCGTGGAACTGGTAAAGAAGGAGGCTTCATCCCTGGGCTTGAGCATATCTGGAGGAGCAGACAAAGAATCTTTGGCTTGGGTGTCCAACCTGCGACCAGGTGGCGTGGCAAGCAGGTAAGAAATGTAGCATGGTCCCATTAAAAAAACATTTTTTTTAAGGTTAAACTTCTCACTGCTGATTTGATATGGGAAGGTTTTTATCATTCTCTGTCTCTGTCTCTGTATCTGTCTATCTCTCTATCTCTATATCTCTATATCTCTATATCTCTGTATCTCTCTCTGTCTGTCTGTCTGTCTGTCTGTGTGTCTCTCTCTCTCTCTGTCTCTCCATATCTATATATCTATATATCTATATATATATATATATATATATATATATATATATATATATATATATCTCTCTCTCTCTCTCTCTCTCTCTCTCTCTCTCTCTCTCTCTCTCTCTCTCTCTCTCTCTCTCTCTCTCTCTCTCTCTCTCTCTCTCTGTATCTCACTCTCTCTGTATCTCTCTCTCTCTCTCTCTCTGTATCTCTCTCTCTCTCTCTCTGTATCTCTGTATCTCTATATCTCTGTACCTCTGTATCTCTGTACCTCTCCATATCTCTATCTCTATCTCTCTCTCTCTCTCTCTCTCTCTCTCTCTCTCTCTCTCTCTCTCTCTCTCTCTCTCTCTCTCTCTCTCTCTCTCTCTCTCTCTCTCTCTCTCTCTCTCTCTCTCTATCTATCTATCTCTCTCTCTCTCTCTCTCTCTCTCTTTATCTTTCTCTCTTTCTCTCTCTCTCTCTCTCTCTATCTCTATCTCTATCTCTCTCTCTCTCTCTCTCTCTCTCTCTCTCTCTCTCTCTCTCTCTTTCTCTCTTTCTCTCTCTCTCTCTCTCTCTCTCTACCTCTCTACCTCTCTCTCTCTATCTCTCTATCTCTCTATCTCTCTATCTCTCTCTCTCTCTCTCTCTCTCTCTCTCTCTCTCTCTTTATCTCTCTATCTCTCTACCTCTCTATCTCTCTCTCTCTCTCTCTCTCTCCCTCTCTCTCTCTCTCTCTCTCTCTCTCTCTCTCTCTCTCTCTCTCTCTCTCTCTCTCTCTCTCTCTCTCTCTCTCTCTCTGTATCTCTCTCTCTCTCTCTCTCTCTCTCTCTCTCTCTCTCTCTCTCTCTCTCTCTCTCTCTCTCTCTCTCTCTCTGTATCTGTCTCTGTCTCTCTGTCTCTCTCTCTCTCTCTCTCTGTCTCTCTGTCTCTCTCTCTCTCTCTCTCTGTCTCTCTGTCTCTCTCTCTCTCTCTCTCTGTCTCTCTGTCTCTCTGTCTCTCTGTCTCTCTGTCTCTCTGTCTCTCTGTCTCTCTGTCTTCGACTAGACATATTTCTGAGAAATGTGCATCCCAGAAGCATTTTTTAGTAAAAGTAGGGAACATGACTTTTTAACATAATTAAGGTATGCTGAATTTGACTAGCCCTGTTCTCAAGCAGAATTTTGAGTTCTTGACCATCTCATTAGCATAAACACAATGGCTACGAAATTGACAATTTTTGGGCACTTTCTAGGGACAGGCACTACTAAACCATTTAAATAAATGCACATTGTTCACATGTACGCATCTTAGAAATGTCCCTTGAGCAATACATCAAAGCTACAGTCTAATACAATTCGTAACATGCCAAAATTCTATTATTATGCTAATTAGCTACTGCCATTACCAAAAAATCTATTTTCTGCTGTAACTTTGTTACTATGCATGCAAACCTGACAAATGAGATGTCTAGACCTACGTTTTGAGGGTCAAGAAAAATGATTAAGACATATTTGAAGCATTTTAATTAATGTTTACATGGTTACCGATGTTTATTAATAAAATGTAGAAGTTAAAGTTGCTTGTCTGTAATCATAAAAACTAAACAAAGTTCTATCATACTGCTACGTGAACAAATTTCAGTAAGGCATAAACAGTTTTCAGGAATGCCTAACATCTTTTCGGCAAATCACATTGTATTCATGCAAGGAGTCTGATCATCAATCTGTTGCTGGCATGCACACATTGATGTGCATCGTAATCCTGAATTCCGGCAAATGCAGCGTCGAGTCTTGCATTGTTTCCGACATGCACAGGCTACCGTCTCGAGGCAACTGTCTGGAATGGGACTCAATGCCAACAGTATGGGTTGCAGTCCTGATTCCCCAAGTCTCCATCCCATTTCAGAGGGCGCAGGGAGCTCAGGTGTGGGGCAGTGGGAATTTCTCCATATCATCGCTTGATGGTGTACTCTCATCAAATGGAAATGGAGCGCATCACTTGTTGGGGCCATGGCTTCTGGTTTCCCCGTCTTGGAGAACAATAAATGCCATGCTGCATCAACAGAGTCTGTTGTGGGCACATTGTATATTCTGCAGACAAAGGTTTCTGAAGATTTGATGGTTTCCTCTGTGAGTTCACCAATGCCCAAGTTATTCAGCAATTCATGGTGCTCTTCGAAGACCTTCCATGATGATCGTTTGGTGTGATTCGCGATGTAGGAGGTGGTGTCACACCCAGTAAATGCGTGATATACTAGCAAGGATGCTGCTGAGCCTCTTGGTAGTTTGTTGAAAACTGCATCAATGGGTATATACCGCCGTTTCTTAGATGTGCCCGACGTCATCCAGAGATACTCGCATTGCATACGTCGAAAGTGGGATACCAGAAGCAGGAGAACATCAGTGTCCCTGGAAGACACAACAACTGTATTAAACTGGCTGTGGACGGCATGCAGCACCAATCTTGTGTCCGCTTCTTCATGTGTGGATTTCAGAGGTGTCAAATCAGCTGTACCTTTTGATGACTTGACCTCGAGTTCCTCTCTAAATCCCCCGGCAACTACAATTTCTTCATCCTTAGGCGCCTGCGAACACAGTTCCTCAGACAAGAAATGTGCTAGATCTGCTTTATTATCAGCGAGTGACAGAAAATTTGACCAGTTCTTTGGAAGAGATACATCACGACCTAAAACAAGCCGTCTGATTGGCTGTGCTGCTTTACTGCGCCGCGTTCTGGTTGTACCCTTGATTGTTTCTTCCCTGTATCTGTCGAACACAATATCAATTCTTTGATATTTGGAACCTGCTTTCAGCACAGTTTTCTCGTACGTGTTGGCCAGATCTCCAAAGGTTACAGCATCATCAGGCTTTCCAAGAGCTACTACCAATGCTTGTCTATCATTGATAAAGCAAGTTGACGTGTCATGAATTTGAATTGTCTCAGGGCAGTCTACGTCTTCTGTTATCACGTTCGCAAGTAACGACTTGTTTCCAGTGTGTCGTGTACCATTCATTTTGGCAAGGGATACAGAGACCGGAAGAAGCTCATGTTTGAGTACAGATGGCAAATGAACTGGCTGACCCACCTCATAGGCAGTAATTAGATGTCGGAGGACATTTCTGTCTGTCTTCAGAACAATTTTCTTGTCTTTGTCCTTTGTGTGTTTAACCACTTCGTCCAAAGTGGCAAATGTTGTGGCGTTATTCCTGCGCAGATGGTCATGGATTGAAACATGTGGCTTATCACATTGCTCAGCCATGATGAACCTGTCTTCCTGAACATATTTCTTGACTTCTTCTTGTCCAAGCTACTTGGCACGTAGTAGTGATTCTTGAATTGACTCTGTTGCTCGGTCTTTCGTAACAAGGTTTTGCAACACACCTGGATGTGATACAGATGAGAACATACTGAATCCATGGAAAGTGGAAAGTAAAGAATTCTCGTCATCATTGTCTCTCGTTTGTCGTGATTTGGTTACTTTGTTGTGAAGGTCTGGACTCCCACGGTGGAGACTGCACATTCCATGGGTTTGTTCTGCTATGTGAGGTCTCAGGTTAAAGGAGAGTGTCCACCTCCACAGAGCTGATGTCGTCTTGGTGATACCAATGATACCACCTCCTTTCTTGCCTGTGCCATTTATCCATTTCATGGCCTGGTCAGGATCTACTTGGCTGAACTTGTGAGCAGATCTCTTGACTACAAAATTTCCTCCTTGGAACTCTGTTAAAACAAGTTCTGGAAGCTGATGCATCTCCACTGGATACACTGGACCCCATCGTGCATAGTTCAGGTGGTCATACCTCTTGAAGTAGGGCAACATCAGACTGAAAAAGTAAAGATGGAGCTCCCAGATGCCATCATGCTGAGCTCAAGTGTATTGCAGAAGTATAGCGACCATGTTCATATATTGCCACCAGAAGCCGAAGTTCACATCATCAGATCTACTCTCAACAAAATAATCCAGGAGCTTCCTGAACTTTTCTTGATCCAGAAATGTTTTCAGTTCTGGAATCTTCTGTGGGTCGTCATCAGAAGCCACCCTGGAAATGCAAGCATGGCAGTCCTTGTCTGCCTCTGCAACAAAGGAGAGAAGGCTTGGCATCAGGAGATGCCACAGAGCTTGCAAAGTCAGTTTGTGTGCCCTCATAACTTTTTTGTATGCCTTTCCTGCCAGAACAAGTTCTTCAGTGCCTTGCCCGAGCAGTCCACTGTCCACCCACACTTCAGCTTGTCCGGAACCATTCATATGATCTCCTATGGCCTTGAGGAAGTTCATCGATACATGAAAGCCACCTAGGCGAGGTATTAACTTATCCTGGTATTCTGGAACAGACCACTTTAGCTCCCTAAGTCTGCAGTACAGCGCTTAGTCGACTGTGAAGACTGTATGTTCCTGTCCAAAATGTGAAGATATTGCCATGCATCTCTTCATGGCGATATTCAAAGTATCCAACACATGAGCGGGAGCAAGGATTATAGGCAAATATCCCACTGCTGTCTGTTCTGGTTCCTCTGATGGCAATGACTGATTGAATAGTGTCCAAGAAGGTTTTATCTCTGAATTTTGACAGTGCAAGAAGAAAGCTCGGTCTGTAGCTTTTGCTTGTCTTGCATACTCATTGTCCTCAGATTTTCTGAAGCAGGCTTCGTCGACGGGTGCTGTGAATACTGGCTTGCATTTTCCACGAGTGATACTGACAGGATGCAGCTCCTCCAGGCCAATTGGCACAATCAAAGTATGTCTTGTGGATAGCTCGAGATTTTTAAGAGAAGCATCAGTTGTTTGGCCTCGTTGCCATGCTGCCATTTGAGTTGCATGGAAGGTATTCTTTCCATCAAGTGTTTCATCAAGGTTGTCAATGTTACCACAGGTGTAGTGGATTAATTTATTTGCCTCAATGTTTGGTGGAATGATGACACCAGTTGCTTTGTCCAATGATTTGAGAGTGCTCTCAGCCAAGGAAGTGTCTACTTGCAACACCTGTTCATAACTCAGGCAATGCCCTGCCTTGTTGAACAATCGTACTTGGTCTTTTGATTGCGTAGCTTGATGGGGTACTTGCAAGACCAACATGTTTTGGAGTCCATTTTTTGCCACCACTGACGCAGTAGACAAGATCTTGTGCCACACTCAGAATTCTGCTCCGGACATGTTCTTCATTGTTCCCAGGGCTATCATCTTCAAGGGATGCCTGGCCACCGACAATCAGTCTCAGTAGCATATATAAACTCTCCGGAATGCATGCTATGGCATCTTCTTCACTGACAGAGAACCCTTTGTGTCCTGGAGTTTCCATCATGTCTCCATGGACTTTCAGAGCTGCATGAACAAGTGAAAGGAAAATGTCATCCTGGGGCTCATATTTAGGAAAGGCTAACTTTTCCTCACTCTCCTCTGTGTCTGCTTTCATCTGCAAAACTGCTGTTGGCTGGTACTTCGTGGGAATCAATACGGTTTTTAGTTCTGATATACAACTGTCAAGAGGTTGAAAGAAATTGAAAATGTCCCCAAGCTGTGACTGCAACTTTTCCTTGAATGTTCCTCTTCTGCTTTGATAGGATGGCTGACTCATGGTTGAAGATTCCTCAGCTAGCTCCTTATACCTTTCCCATACATCATCCAGAATAATCACATGTCCTTTGTCAGCTGATTGATGGAGCTCTTGGCAAAACCATATCATATCAAGGTCTATATTTGCTGACTCCTGCTTTGTTTTGGAAGTAGACCTGTTAAATGCGCTAAGACAAGGCAGATGATATTTGGCTTCAGCTGCAATTAGGTCAATCACTCCTGCCAGTCGAAGGCCAACTTTGTAGTCAAGATGTGAGGCTTGAATTATTTGATCACTCATTTGTTTAGTCATGACGGAGATCAGTCGTGCCTTGTTATTTGCAGGTTGACAGAAAATGCAAAGGCTCCAGTTGACTGGCTGCACACCTTTTCGCAATGAACGCCTGTTACCACCTGGAACACCTGAACTGCAACCTGCTCCCTCTGTTGAATACACTGTCTGAATCCTCTGAAGACGTTCTATTTTACTCTTGTCCGTGAAGTGGGCAGAGCACATTCTGTGCCACACAAGAGATACGGCTGTGGCAGAATCTAATGCATTCTCAAGACGATCAATTAAGTCTATATTTTTGGAGTCCCTCAGCTTCTTTCTGCTACAGGCTGCATTCCTGAGTGTTGTGAGTCCATGTTCAGTTGCTTCACTCAGGTTTTTTTGCTGGCTTTATGCGTTTGGCAGAAAATGCACAGGCTGTAGTCTACAGGTGACGGCCTCTTCAAGCGAATCACGGGATCCATTGTAGCCTGCAAACAAGAATGAATCATTAGTATAGGCCTAAACAAGCCCTTAACAACTTAACAGTTGTTCACAAGTAAAATATATTAGCATTGTGCTGGTATAGTAGTGCCTGTCCCAAGAAAGTGCCCAAAATTGTCAATTTGGCAGCCATTTTGTTTATGCTAATTATATGGTCAAAAACTCAAAATTCAGCTTGGGAACAGGGCTCGTCGAACTAAACATAGCTTAATTATGTTAAAAAGTCATGTTCCCAACTTTTAATAAAAAAATACTTCTAGAGCCTAATACAGGGCCCTTTTCGAGAAATAATTCTAGTCTGTCTCTCTGTCTCTCTGTCTCTCTGTCTCTCTGTCTCTCTGTCTCTCTGTCTCTCTGTCTCTCTGTCTCTCTGTCTCTCTGTCTCTCTCTCTGTCTCTCTGTCTCTCTCTCTCCTGTCTCTCTCTCTGTCTGTCTCTCTCCTGTCTGTCTCTCTCTCTCTCTGTCTGTCTCTCTCTCTGTCTGGCTCTCTCTCTCTGTCTGTCTCTCTCTCTCTGTCTGTCTCTCTCTCTCTCTCTCTCTCTCTCTCTCTCTCTCTCTCTCTCTCTCTCTCTCTCTCTCTCTCTCTCTCTCTCTCTCTCTCTCTCTCTCTCTCTCTCTCTCTCTCTCTCTCTCTCTCTCTCTCTCTCTCTCTCTCTCTCTCTCTCTCTCTCTCTCTCTCTCTCTCTCTCTCTCTCTATATATATTTTGTCTTCCCATCTGATCACTTGTCTTATGTTGTTACTTCAGCTTCAAGTCCTATGCACATTTTAGTGTTGATAATCTCCTAATGCATTTGTCTCATTGGAAGTCTGACTTTTCAACGTTTTGAAGTTTTCAACTTTTTTTAACTGTGTTCGTCATAATTTCACAGCAGCAAAATGAGCATAATGTATTAAGCTTGTAATGGAAAGCACAATGTGAAAGACCATCACAATCAGGGCCAGATTTAGACTTGTGGTGGCCCCTGGGCAGCCTTCAGTAATGGAGGCCCACCCCACCTGAGAATACTAAAAAGGTGACAAGACATATTTACAGTCATCCATAAAGTATATTTTTCAAGAACAAAGAATCTGAACTTCTATATAAAATAGAGAATGAGAAAAGATGAATATCTTATATCTGTTCCACGAACTACCAACCACCATTCAGGCACTCACAAATACATTTTTCCTTACAATTTTTTTTTTCATGAAATATGTGGTTGTGGAGGCCCCT
>NC_140969.1:63408489-63505989 GCF_056783735.1 Eptatretus burgeri
GTCAACATGGTTTGAATGAGTGATGCTGTTTGGGAATATGTCGGTCAGTTAAGTGTGGTTGGATGTTGTAATGTAGTCTCGTTTATGGTGCAAACAACTACTGAAATGCGATAAGGTAGTTTCAACCAGTCTCAGTGGCATAACTCTTCGAGTGCCCACTCCGAGTCTGGGAGGGCTGCAGTTCGAACCTTGACCAAATCACACCAAAACCTTTTAAAATGGTACGTGCTACATTATTGCTTTCGACACTCAGCATTGACAAAAGACGTTGGCAGCCATTGCACATGCTTCACAGGCCTGAATGCCTCATTGCCTCCTCCTGCATTTAATTCCTTTGTAAGGGAAATCATATAATAAATAAATAAAAAACTATACGCAGCTCCCACAATCCTGGAGGTTGTTGGTTCTTTCCACTCTTTTTGTCAGCCCTAGAGTTTGAGTAAGAGGCACATTTAGGTGAAATACTCCCTTGAAGCCCACTTTATTCGGAGTATGCTGCAATCTTGAGAAAGCATGTTTCAATTTTCCGCTCCCCTGCAGCTTGAGTGGTGCCAATTCATTTGGTGCTTTCTGGCTTGCACCAGTGAACATTTTTGTGTTTTTTTTTTTTTTCCCCTCACAAACAATGGCATTTATTTGTTTTCTTTTGCATAAATTTACAGAAGGCCCCGTCATTGCCCAAAGGTTTAAAAAAAAACTGTAACCTAAATATTATTCTGCGAACCGTGTTAGGTTTCAATGCAAGATCAAACTTTGTAGCGAAGCTGCCGAGAGAGAGAGAGAGAGAGAGAGAGAGAGAGAGAGAGAGAGAGAGAGAGAGAGAGAGAGAGAGAGAGAGAGAGAGAGAGAGAGAGAGAGAGAGAGGAAGACTTGAACAGCACTGGGTAGAGTGCATACCTCCGCCAGGTTGAACAGTTTCCGTTTTGTATCCCTCTGTTGGCCAGGTCTGAATCCGGAGCTGACCTCAAGCAAAATCTCAGCGGCTTGTTCTTGTCACCTGATCAACTCATCCACATAATTTTGTGATAACTTGTGCACAACTTTTTGAAATATCATGTTATATATCGTTTTTGGCCCATCACTCAATGATGAAGAATCACTTATAACATGAGAAAAGTTTTTGTATCTGGATTCAGATCTTCACCCAAATCTAATTATTTCGGTCTTGTTACACACCCAACCTCTCCACCAAGTTTCATCTGAATCCATCCACAACATGATGTCAAATAATGTTTGAGAAAATGTTTGAAGAGATTGTTTCATCTCACGTTGCATGGTAGATAGTCTGTTGTGGGGTTTGTTATTGTCATCACTTCTTCTTGCAAGAACCTATACATTAAGGAATTCTCAATTCTAGTATCCCGAAGGAAACACGGTTCCATGTTTCAATAACTCTCTTGTTCTTTGAGGGAAATGGTAGGAAGCCCTGGCATGCCTCCTCTTATTCATGGCCAAAATGATTCCCACATTCTTGTGGGGTTGGCTGGGGGAAAGCTTGGTCCAAGTCTTTCATGAATTGGTTGGTCAGGCCTGATGTTCAACGAAAGTTCGGGCAGGGATTTGTAATTTGTTCATGGTTCTGGCAAAAGCTCACCTTCTCTTCACGAAGGACTCCATAGTATCTTTAACATCCACCGACTAATACCGGGAGACGGGACGTCCATCCATTCGACGTCCATCCAAGGGATGGCACACACATTTGATGAATCACCCTGCCTGTGAAACACCGGCATGACAGCTTATAGCTGCGTCAGGATTCGAACTCAGGCTCAACAGCTTTGAGGCGAGTGTAAACCGTGTCATGCCTCATACCCTTTAACAGTAGCGCTGGCTCTAAGTTGTAAAATGCAGAAATTAATCTGTTGAGCTTGTGTTGATTGTCTTATCGCTGCTGACAAGGTGTTGAGATTTTAAACTGCTGACCCTGAGCTATAGAAAGATATGTATGCTGGAAGCAATTGCTAACCAAGGCATTTTTAGGGCCACGACAATGTGTTGCAAAATCCTGTGCCGTTTAGTTAAGATGAACAAAAATCTGCATTGCAATGTATTCGGCACCTGTGGTCTGTTCAGCATGATAGTGTTGCTTCAAAAATGCTCCCAACTCTTTGTTTCACATTATATTGTCATTTGTCTCTTCACGTGATTTTAAAATTAAGGTTCACCATGCATCGCTTGAAACCTTTCCGATTGGATAATGATATTGTTCTATTGTTTGTAACTATGCTCATTTAGAGATATTGTGCATGGTTCTGGCAAAAGCTCACCTTCTCTTCATGAAGAACTCCATAGGATCTTTAACGTCCACCGACTAACACTGACAGACGGGACGTCCATCCATTCGACGTCCATCCAAGGGATGGCGCACACATTTGATGAATCACCCTGCCTGTGAAACACCTTTAAATATTGTGCTGGTGATTTTAATTGCATAGTTGTTGTATGTGCCACCACTGGTGGTTTGTCATGCCAGTAGCACCAACTACATGAGAACCAACATGATCATGAAGTTTTCTTCGACCTTCCTCCTTGCTTTCTCTGTGTCGTCCACGCCGTCTGTCATGGTGTACTGAAACCCCCCAACCTCCCTTTCACCAATCATTATAGCTCATGGAGTATGCACGCGATATCTGCGGTGTGTTCAGTTACCAAGCAGCGAGCTAGCGCTTGCCAAACCAGCCGTTCCTTATCAACGGTTTTGAATGAAGTGCTTGCTTGTGCTTAAGCCGCTTGCCGAGTGCTCTACAAGAAACTTTGTAACTGACCCCACTCGTTATACCACAACATTATAGCTGTGAAATTAAAACGAATAAGAAATCAACTCCCAATTGTAATGAGATTTGCAATGCACATCATATAACTCACAAGCGAAAAGATCCACCCCATCAGTGAAACCCATGCACATACAATATAACCTCCAACCCACAACCAAGTACACCATCTTTATCATTCAAACAATAAATAAATAAGAGTTCCCATATAAGGATCATTATCATCATCTTCATCATCATTATCATCATCTTCAAGATAAAGGAAAGTCCTGTATCTCCCAGTCACTAGACATCCTGTAAACTTGACTATAACTTCAACTCAAGAGGCCGTAAGGCCCAGCAATCCTACGCAATGGTTGCAAACCTATGGTTGTTTATCCGTGCGCTTTCCTTTTAAATGCTGTGCCAAGCAAGGAAGCAGCACATACCATTTTAAAATTGTTTGGTATAACTTGGTCACGGTTCGAACCACCAACCTCCCAGATTCATAGCAGATGCTCCTATCATTACACCAATTCTGGTACATATTGTATGAACAGATATGTGGAGAGCCAACTATAATTTCCATTTAAAAAAAGATGTATTTTTTAAAAGTCGGTCTGTAACTTCTCAGGACCTGAGCCTTGCCTGTTTGACAAATCCATTAAAGTTTGTGATGCCTTAATTTTAACTATTCTTATTTTTGCTCTCTGATGGTGATTGTGAAATTATTGGAGTTCCATGCTTTGCACACTCATGATATGCACAGTTTTATTTTCATTATTGTTGATGATTTCTGCAGGAGGCTTCCACCCTGACAGTTGCAAAAGCCGTCCTCTTGTCATCGTCCTTATACGGCCTGGAGGACCGGCAGACAGGTTTTTATTTCCCTCTTTTGTCACCTCTACAACCAATTCAAACACAACTTTAGCAATTATTTGTAATATCTTTCACACGTGAGTCTTCGGCGTTGTTGTAAATTACGTTGAATGTGATTGTCCGCAGTAGTCCTGCAGATTGAATTGTTTCTTATTTGTTTATTACCTCCACCACCCAAGGTGAAGGAGGTTATGTTTTCACCCCTTTTTGTCTGTTTGTCTGTTTGTCTGTGGTCAGGATATCTCAAAAAGTTGGGGACGGATCCGGATGAAATTTTGTGGACAGGTTCGGTGTGTGACAAGGACGAACTGATTTAGATTTTGGTGAAGATCCGGATCTGAATCTGACTACTAGAATTTTTGACGTGATTCTTCACCATTGAGAGATAGGGCCAAAAACGATATATTGCGCGATATCTCAAAAAGTTGTAGACGGATTCGGATGAAACGTGGTGGACAGGTTGGGAGTGTCGCAAGGACCAATTGTTTTGATTTTGGTGACGATCCAAATCCAGATCTGGATACGAGAATTATTTAATTTTAAAAGTTATTCTTCACCATTGAGAGGTAGGGTGAAAAATGATATGGTACTGTATAGCATATTTCAAAAATATATTGGGCCTGATATATTCGCATGGATCAGGCATTATGTGGCGGAGGTATGCACTCTACCGAGTGCCCTTCTAGTTTGGTGTTGTTTTTCCCTGTGATTTAATTGGCTCACGGAGAAGCTTGTGTATGAATTACATGAAGGATGAGGACATTACTAGATGCGGGTATAAGTACACAATGAATAACTCAGCAGAGCATTTTAGCATTCTATAGCATTCCCATCTGAGCACATCACTCAAGATGCTGAAGGTAATCTGTTCAAATTCCAATTGGACTGTGATGACATTTGTCCATTTTATACTGATGTCCTCCTAATCCATGCAAATTTTCTCCATTTCCTTAAATTCCATACTGATGTCTCTTTTCCTTATCCTGCATGTGATGTGTGTACAAGCTCCTCCACAAACAGAGGAATACTTGACTTTGTAAAGGCTAGTGTCAGTCGACATCGGTGACAAATCTGACGATAGCTTTTATCAACTGACAGTAGATCAAGGCAACCACAGTGGGAAGCAAAGTGAAGATGAACCTTCATCAGAGCAAGTGATCTCTCTTGCTCTGACAAGGCGTTAATACCTTAAATGTCAACTTCACTTTGCTTCCCACTGTGGTTCACACACCGCTGTAAACTGCTCAATTGAACAAACATATTCCTCCTCCATGTATGTTCGTTACTGTAAATTGTCAAATGTATTTGGGTCATGTGTGTTGCAAGTTGGAGGTGTTCACTTGCAATGAAGTAACTTTTAATGAAATAAGTTTTCCACATAGACACAGTTGTAATCATGTAAGATGACCTCACAGAGTTGGACTATTTCCAGCCTCTTCTCTTGGGTCCATAGTTCGAACATTTCTCTTTCACACTTACTCATTGCAATGCGAAACTGGTACAAGGTAATTGTCAGTTTTTCTTTTTCTTCTGAAACTACCATGGCCTGAAAAATAACTCCTTGGAATAAAATGCATACAAAGGAATCACTTTATTCTTTGCATTTGTCAAAATCTTGATGGCAAAATGATGATGGCTTTCCATAATCACAGGAAGAAACAAATGGTTGTGGTCACGTGGATTTAGGACAAACAACAACAGTGAGAGAGGAAAAGATTGTACATGGGGAGGAAAGTCAACATGAGATAGCAGATTTCCATCAGCTCTGGAAAGGAAAAATGCATCAAAATGATCATCAGGAACACAGCTATACACGCATGATGTGTGACATGTGACATTCACATTAACACCAAGTTCATAGCACATGATAGAAGCAAACAAACATTTGAGACGATTAACAAATTGTTCTTTAACATTGTATTGAGACATACTATCTGATGCTATGAGGAATGCTCATATACCAATTACATTGATTCGGCCACAGATCTTCCATTTTTCGATGCTCTTGGTAATTGTCTCTCAAAGATAACGAGAATCTTTGCACATGTGAGGACACAAGAGGGTCTGGTGTTCAGGAACGCATACCAGAGAAGAAGCAAGTAGCATTAGATAAGCATTAAAAGGGGGGGGGGGGGTCAACATAAGCTCAGAAGCATATGTGAGTGCAAGCACACACACCATATTATACCTGACATATTATACATATTATATACACAAATTATGCACGTGCACATGTGTGCAAACACATACTTAAATTTTTTGAGATACTATGCTATATATTGTTTTTAGCACCATTTGTCATTAGTGAAGAATCACTTTAAAAATCAAAAAAAAATTCTCTATCTGGATCTGGATCCGGATCTTCACGAAAATTAAATCACTTCATCCTTGTCACCGACCAACCTGCCCACCAAGTTTCATACAAATCCATCGACAATTTTTTGAGATCTCGTGCTGTATATCAGTTTAGCCCTATCACTCAGTGGTGAAGAATCACTTATAAACATTATCCGTTCTGGATTCGCAGCCAGATCTTCACCAAAATGTAATCAATTGTTCCTTGTCACACACTCAATGTGTCCACCAAGTTTTGGCCAAATCCGTTCACAACTTTTTGAGATATTGTGCTATATATCATTTGTGGCCCCATCTCTTAATGGTGAAGAACCACTTTAAAAAATTCTCGTAGCCGGATCCAGATCTTCACCAAAATCTAATCAGTTCATCCTCATCACATATCCAACCTGCCCACAAAATTCAATCCGAATCCGTCCACAAGTTTTTGAGATATACTGTACACAAAGAAACAGACAAATAGATAAACAATAGACATAAACAGACAAACAGACAGACAGACATGTAAACATAACCTACTTCCACCTTCAGTGGAGGGGGTAATAAACAAAACCACAAGACTTTTACCTTTTAAATGTATTCAAAAAGAACGAGGTGGTTTTTACAAAACAGCGAGGTTTTGTTAAACATATTGCTTACTCCTTCGTACTGTACTCTGCTGTACATTGAAAACACAAGACTTAGCTCAGAGATGATGATGATGCTGCTGCTATTGTGGAGAGGGTGGAGGTTATCAAGATGTGGATGTAGAACTTGCGATGGTTGTTGGATCAACTCATTCCCTCATGGAATTGTTCGTAAATCTGCAATGATTTCTCCCGTATCATTGTTCCACTCAAAAGGGTAAATTCACAACGGTTTCTCCCATAAAGCGGTCCACTCAAAGTCATTTTTTTCAGAGTGGTCCTCAATCCAAACATTAAGTGCTTTTTCCAACTTTTCAATATGAGGATCACGTTACTGGAATGAGCCTTTTGTGCTTTGCTGGCAGGAATCCTTGCATGGATATTTGACTCACGTTTGCACACAGTTGATTCATTGATCCGATAATGGGGGCTCACAGATGCCACACTTTCACTTCTTCCCAACGTATCTTACAACTCGATTGTTTCGCACAATGGCGTAACCTTTCTCTGACCTTTGGCATGATTAATTTTGTCCATTGTTTTACATTTGGGCACCATTATTAACTGCTGTTTGTCGACTAGATCTTATAGATCTCATATATTGCAGGACCTCCGTATGTCATTTCCTGTTTGATGACGATTCATTATAAAATTTCGCTTCTTTCCCATATGCTGGTCAAATTACTGCAATTAACAGTGCATGAGAAACAAGAAAAGACTCATAATGAGAGATAATCATGCACGCAGATGCAAACAATGACTCATCTTATCTCAAGAACCACAATTGGCCGAAATGAAGTACCGCGACAACTAAATTGGAACACAATAGGTTGCCCGCGATTGATCAAAATCTGCGATATTTGAGGGATTACTATGTGTGTGTGTATGTATGCATGTATATATATATATATATATATATATATATATATATATATATATATATATATATATATATATATATATATATATATATATATATTTTTATATTTATATGTGTATATATATATATATATATTTTTTAATTTTATTTATTATTTATTTGTATATACATATATATATATATATATATATATATATATATATATATATATATATATATGTATAATATTGTATCATATTATATATATATATATATATCAAGGTAGTTTAGAATCATACGTTGTGGTTGACTCTTCCTTCAGAGAGAAAAAAATAAATCTCCTTCACTGTTCTGTTTTTAGATTTTCTCCTTTTTAAGTTTTCTCCCTCACGTCACTGTTGCTTGTCTATACACTATGAGGATAAAAATCATATGAAAATTTAAACACTGAATTTCCTGCCTGTGTTCAACTGTAGCCTACGTTGTACTTGTATTCCTATCAGGATTTAATGTTTCAAAAATATCGCATCAAACTACATGTGTATATCATTCAATGTGTTGAGTCGTTTCTTCATTCATCACCATTAATTTATAAGTTCTAAGTTCTAAGAAAACACCAGATGAGGCAGACATGGAAGAAGAGAACATTTTTGACAGCCATTAAAACCTCCTGCTGATAGCAGCTTGACCTACTTTGTCTCAAATGTCTGTGAACTTTCAGGGAAGGTTCATTGCGGATCGGAGATCGACTGGTAGGAGTAGACGGAGCCTGTGTGCAAGCTTTTTCTCTTGAGGATGTGCTTGCATTGCTCAAGTGCTGCGGACATGAATCTCAACTGCTGGTGGAGTACGACTGCTGCAATCCTGGTGAGAGTTGCATTCTCACCCCAATCAGAAAGCTCTAAAGCACACACAAGAGAGCTCGGTGGTCTAACCATATATTTTAACCATTTTCATTTGTACTCGTGACCTTTCTTTTCCTTCATTTTCTTTTGTTTCTTTTTGTATTTTCTAGTGCTCTCTCTCTTTGCCTTGTATAAGTTGAGCCATTTATTACGCATGCACACAATTTAATGTTCGGCTTTTTCCTTGGATGCTCTATCTTCAATGACCTTTCTTTCTCTGCGCTGCCAGCTTCCTAAACAATGTACAGTATATTTGCCACTTATTTTGTTCAGTAAAGTGGCTTTAAAGCACCTACAGACATATTATTACTGCATAATATTGACATTAAATTATCCTTTGTTTTTGTTGCTATAGTCGTTTGATATTATTGTGAATCTTATCTTTATTTTGTATCTGACGTAATCCAGTCATCAATATATTTGGATGTGCGAGATTTGCCAGTTGGTGGATATTTGTGTTACCTCCAAATGGGTTGATATTTTTACCAAATTGTGAAGTGAGGCAAGTGAAATAATATTTTGAGAAGGTATCATCATTGGGAAGGAAGGAAATGAATGGGAATGTATATGTGTGGAGGGGAGAGCAGGGGTAAAAATTATTCCTATTTTGTAGACATAGGAAATATTATTTTGGTTTGGTGACAAATATTACAGGTTCCCAATTGATTTGACCTTGATGAATAACTACTGATAGATGCGGAATAGAGTTAAACTGAAGTTAACGACTGGGAAGTTGTATTGTTGAAAGTATCGTACTTCATGGTGTAGAGAGGAAAAACTTGAACACCCTATATTCTAGGATCTCATCAAGTCTGATTCTGACCGGTGGTCTGGTAAATTAAGACTTGAACGCAAAGTTGGCAGCCCGTTTCTCTGCTGGAGTGATCTGTGGCTGATGTGCTTTTGCTCGGTTGCCTCTTTGTTGGAGCTTGACGTGGGAGGACACTTGTCAAAGGACAGACCTCGTACGTCTCACACTGTGGAGGGTAAAGGGCCGGGTTTGTATCTTGTCTGCCTTGAAATTGATGAGATATGCAAATGCCTTGACCCACAGGACACACCAAATCAAAATTTGAAGTCGGGCACTTTTGGTGGCATTCTCTCTGATTGGAGGCCAACCAATACAATAAGTTTCTTATCTTTAGCATGACGGTTAAGCAAAATGGAGGATACCCACTGAAACACAAATGTGCAGTGTTTATTTCAAACTCGTTCAGATATACAGTACCGTGAATAGTGCCAGCTTGATGCACCTGATATTTTGTTGAAAACGTTTTTTTTTCCCCCATTTACACTGTCTTGGCTAAAAATATCTGGAAAAATACTGCCTGAAGTGAATCCTTAGAAACATGTGGCATCAGAGGTAATTGGCATGAAAAAGATCCCTTAAGTCAAAACTAGGCATGAATAGCAATTACTGCTGCAAGTGAAGCATTTTGGCATGCCGTTAAAGCTCATTTTAAATTGCGTTTTTGCAAAAATATTAAAAAGGAATGCAAAAATGAAATACACAGTTGATAATGACTTGCACATTGTACTTAGATTCAACAAAATGAAATGTCATTGCAAAACAGACCGTGAGTGACATCCTTAAACTGTGCACGTGATGCTGTGAGTGAATTGGCATACTAAATATGTTCCTAAACCAGGAACAAGTCGTTGATACTGGCTTTCATCGAGGTTAACACATCTGGCATTGCTACAATAATAGGCACTTGTACTTTCTTCTGCAAAAATAAGGATAATTAGCTGAATCGCCAAGTGTGTTTCAGGATTTTTTATTTTTTAATTTTTTATGTTGAAGGCTCCAGTCACAGACGATGTAGTCCTCATCGAGGCCAGACCTTAAATAAAAGAACTCTATGGATAGAAAAGTGAAGAAAGAGAGAATAGTCTCAAAGTTTTTGAGGAAGTAAAAATATGCTTTTTTGAAGAAAGGAAGGTCACAAGTGTTTGGAAAGACATGAGAAGGTAAAGAGTTCCAGAGTTTATCAGTGAAGGGGAAGAAACGAACATCATAACGGCCCACCTTTGAGTTGCCAATGTCCACACAATAATCATGGAATGTAGTGGTTTGTCGAATATTTTGTGGTTTCGCTAATGGCAGAGTTACACAAGCAGCAAGTTATCAGGACAGAAACCAAAATAATATCTGTAGAAAAGAGAAAGAGGGCCAACTTTGCGGTGCAATTCGAGTGGGTCGGGTGTTGAGGTCAGATTTGGAGAGTTGTTCAGTCGGATTACTTTGGATTCAATTCTGTCCAATAAGTATGTGGAGCTAGAACCTCCCCAAATGTGAGAGCAATTCTCTATACCCAGATGAATCAATCCTTTATATAACTGAAGCAACTGTTAAGAGGAAAAGAATCTTGGACATCTGAACAGAACTCCTAGTTTCTTAAAAGCCGACTTAGCTACTATATGTGTGGATGCCAAGGCAAATTTGATATTAAGGTAATACCGAGTGGGTTTATTATATCACATGGTGTAATTATGTAGCTTACAAAGGAGATTGGAGAGGAGAGAGATAGATAGAGATAGATAGAGAGAGAGAGATAGAGAGATTGAGATTGAGTTTTTGAAGCATTAAACTTAACTTGATTACTTTTTCCCCACTGGGAGATCTTGTCCAAATCTGAATTTAAAGAGGCGGCTGTGATGAAACGAGATGTAGATCAAGTGAGGGAAGATGGAGCTGATGTGACAAACATGGAGGAATGTAATGTTGAGTCATCAGTATGAGTGCATTTGATTATTTGTTGAAGAAAGAAGGTCATTGCTAAAAGAAGAATGAGTGTTGGAGACAGGACATAACCCTGAGGGACACCACTGTTGAGAAGGAAGGGGGGAGATGTTGAACCATCAACAATTACGGAGATTGAATGGTCAGCGAGAAACCTCGATATGAGAGAGCAGACTGAAGAAGGAAAGCCGAAAAAGAGGGAAGCTTGAATATCAGACTCCGATGCCAAACTCTTTGAAAGGCTTTTGAGATTTCAAGGCCGACAACAAAGGATTCCCCATAGTCTCTCAGAAAATAAGCCCAGACATTTTCAATGTAAGAAAGGATATCACCAGTAGATCTTGCCTTGTGAACACCATATTGATGGTCCGATAGAAGACAATGGGATTTGAGTTGTTTGGGGGAAATGGGAATTGAGAAGACATTCAGACTTTGGAGATAGTAGAAGTCAGAGCAATGGGATGGTAGTTGGAAGGATTTGAATGATTACCCTTCTTTATAATAGACTGTACAAAGGCATGTTTCCAGGAAAGAGGAATGGGTTTTTAAACAAAAACGAAACTGACGAGCAAGCACAGGTGCAAGTTCTAAATTACACTCCTCCAAGACATGAGGAGAAATGCCATCTTGGGGAAAATAGAGGATTTGTATCTCAGAACTGATTGTGTTGTAAGTTTTTCCAGCTGTTTTTTTATTTCTCGCTAAATGTGAATTGGGGAGGGTCATAAGTCAGGAGGTGTGTGTGTGTGTGTGTGTGTGTGTGTGTGTGTGTGTGTGTGTGTGTGTGTGTGTGTGTGTGTGTGTGTGTGTGTGTGTGTGTGTGTGTGTGTGTGTGTGTGTGTGTGTGTGTGTGTGTGTGTGTGTGTGTGTGTTGAAAGCATTTGGCAATGACTAATTTCACTTCTAATGGTTTAAACTGATCCTGTGCAAGAGAGGCATTATGTGGAATTGTTCACCTAAGACAGCAACATGGATTTTAAGTAAAACTCTATGTGCCAATATGTTTATTTCATGTGAAGGTGTGCTGGAATTTGAACCCTCCAAACCCTCCTGTGTGAACTACCTTTTGGAACTTAGTCTCCACTATTTAATCTACATTGTCAGAGCATCTGCAATTATTCGAGCCTGAAGTTCACTAATTGCAGTGGAACCACGGCTTAAAGCTGCAACAAGTCTAATTGGGCTGAGCACCTGTTGAAGTCTCCCAACAATCTATAATGCAGTGCAGTAGTACTCCGTCTGGAGGAATGGCATGGAAAAAACAATGACTGCTGCATCAAATGTGTACATAACGATACTCTGAAGTGTCTGCCACAGAGTGAAGTCATAAGACTTCAAAAGTCACACTTTTTATTCTCGAGCGTTTTCAAAACTACCAAAATTGATAAAGATGCCAGAATACATCCACATTGGTAAAACTGCAGAACTTTTGAAAAATGGGAAAAATGAGATTTTCCTCGGGGGAAAATGTCCACACAATAATTTCTAATTTCCGGAGGTATGTCCCCCCAAAATTTTTTGAAAAATTGATGTCAAAATATGCATTTGGGGGATGATCCTGTCAATACTGTAACAAAAAAAAACTAAGCAAATGAAAGTTTTATTTGGGAAATAATTTTTTTTTTGTTTCACCTGAACATTCATTGCTGGAGTTAGAGTGACTGGTGTTGGCTTAATGGTTAGGGTGGATGGCTTAAGATCGTCGGGTCGTCGGTTCGAGCCTCTCTCCTGCTGTTGAATTAACACCAGGCAGGTTGACTCAGCCCGTCATCCTTCTGAGGTTAGCAAAATGGGTAACGGGGGCACTGCATCAGCGTTGGCCAGCAGTCGGAGCCGTGAACATAAAAGTGACGGGAATACATCTTAAAGAGTTCACATGCCACAAGAGAATGGTAAGTTGCCGAGGTACTTAGCTGAATAGCCTTCTGCAACCCTGCAGAGCCAAAGGCAGAAATGTTGATGAAGAATCCAAGAGGAAATTGACTGTGGACTCTTCAGACGAGCTTCACCAACCCGCGTGATGCAACGGGAGATGTGCACGGTCCACAAAGGCTAATAAGGGCTCTTTACACATGAGCCACATGAAGGTGCCAATATCAAGGGAAGGATCATTGCCAGCGAAACTCCACATGATAAGGGTTGCCCTTTTCAGCACAACACCAGGCACAGAAAATCTCTGTAGAGTGGAATGTGTCTGATCGACACCAACAAATGGCGGTTGTTCATACCCAAAATGCCAAGCAGGTGGATCTTTAGCGTCGAAGGAAAAGACATCCGCGGTGTTTGGAATCCGAGTCAATCCTTTATTCCAACCGTGACCGAACAACCCGCTGATCTCTCTTCTGGTTGCACCCGGTTCTGGAAAACCTCCGAACAACCAGAGCACGAGAATATTTACATATTATAACATGAAAGGCAAAATGATGCCGCTACAGATCACAATGGCACGCAAGTTCTTCTCGACCTTTTATGAGACGATTGAAGACGAATTCTACCAAAGGATAAATATTAAGTCCCGTCTCGGTGATAACTCAGGCAGTCTTATACAGCTATTATTATAATAAATCGCCCACGAGGGATGAACGAACGTCACAACCTTCCATTCCGATTGGGAAAACCACGCCTTGTCCCTTTCCCCGCCCCCCTTTACAATTCCCTCCATCTTCCTATAGTCTCAATCTCTCTATATTTTCATTCCAAAGAGCATCATTCCAATCACAAATTTATACTATACCAATAATATAACAAAATAAAATGTTTACAAACATGTATTATGTAAATGAATATAAATGCCATTCCAACGTGATTACCAATACAGACGAATCGGCCGGCAAGGAAAGACGGATACGCAACATGGATGTACACACTCGATCTCCTGCCTGACGGACGGACTCCTGCCTGCAAACTTTTGTACCCGGCTAACTTATACAAAAATAGCTCAATAAAAACTACCATGGGATGAGCCTGGGAGTAATTCACATAATCGTGGTCAGGATGTGTTATTGCGTTTGCATTTCACCCCATCCGGATGAAAGGGGTTAAGAAACGAATTGGAATGTCACCTCAGTTCCCAATAATCATGGCATGCCTTTCTGATGACGAACATACGGAAACCTCTGCATGGGTCGTTGCAAAAATACGGATTTCTGTAAAACGGAAGGAGTTTCACCTATGCATCACTAAAGTATCCAATCGCGAGATCGCTAAACTGCCGAATTGTTACCTCTTCTTCTTTCTTCCTTTCTTTCTTTATTTCTTCAACTAGGCTAGCACAATAATGGCTGAAGCGATTGCAATGATTCTAACGTCAGGAAGCGACATTTTCTCTGGGATATTGCACTCATATCATAGCGTTTTCAAAGAAATCACTATTTCGGCAATTGACTGTCATTCACTTAACTGTTGCATGCCATTTATGCATGCACAGACTGGGAAACTCGTATTTAACTAGAAGGGCACTCGGTAGAGCGCATACCTCTGCCCTGTAATGCCTGATCCATGAGAACATATCTAGCCCAATACATTTTTGAAATATCATGCTATCTAGTACTATATCGTTTTTGGCCCCATCTCTCAATGGTGAAGAATCACTTTAAAAATTAAATAATTCTCGTATCCAGATCCGGATTTGGATCTTCAGCAAAATCTAATCAATTCATCGTTGCGACACACCCAACCTGTCCACCAAGTTTCATCCGAATCCGTCCCAAACTTTTTGAGACATTGTGCTATATATCATTTCTAACATATCTCTCAATGGTGAAGAATCACTTAAAAATCATCAGATCCATATCCGGATCCGGATCTTCACCAAAATTGAAATAACTCTTCGGTGTCACACTCCCAACGTGTCCACCAAGTTTCATCTGAATCTGTCCGCAACTTTTTGAGATATCATGCTATATATTAGTTTAACCCTTTCTTTATGGTGAAGCTTAAAACTTTTTTATTTCCCTTTATTTGAAACACTTATGAGAGGTCATGTATAGAAATGTTTTATAACAAAGTTATAGGAAAACAAAAATCAGGCTGGTTCAATATGACCCACTTCTGCATTATAAGGGGTATTAGGTTTTAAAATATTTTCCCACGATCCTGAAAAGCGAAAAAACAAAACACACACATAGAAACACGTATTTCCCTTTATTTGAAATACGTATGAAATGTCATGCATAAAAATGTTTTTATAACAAAGTTATAGGAGAACAAAAATCAGACCGGGTCAATATGACCCACTTCTGCATCATTGGGTGCACACACTCACTGCACTCACTCAGGCTCGCCTATGCGTATATGGATATTGTTTCCATGCGATTGTAAATTTGACAGCTCCGAAGATCTCCTCGGCTTCGCAAAGCACCAACATGGTGACCGTATGATGTCGTACCATTGAGTGAAATGGAATGTTGCACACAAACAGATGGACGAATCAGCACATTATTATATCGATAACAATATATTATATAGAGTAGTGTCAAAATCAAGAATCATCATATTTCTTAACAGCAAACATACTGCAGCATATTTCTCAACAGAAAAGAAAAAAAATCTTAACAAAAAAACAACATATTTCTTAACAAAAAGCATCTTCATGAATGACTGCTCACCTTCACTCTTTCATTTATCTTTTTCCCACCTTTGG
The DNA here is from genome assembly GCF_056783735.1 of Eptatretus burgeri. Taxonomy (NCBI): domain Eukaryota; kingdom Metazoa; phylum Chordata; class Myxini; order Myxiniformes; family Myxinidae; genus Eptatretus; species Eptatretus burgeri. The sequence continues at coordinate 63,424,249 of NC_140969.1, forward strand.
AATAAACACCCACACTCTGTTCAATCCCATTTTCCCCTCCAGGCCTTCAAAACAGTTGTTCACCACCACCTCTTATTCTCCCCCATCCAAATCCTCGATCTTTTGTACCCCCGTTAATCCACCCCAACCCCACCTCCTTCAAATTCCCTGCTTTCCTTCCTGAAAGTCCCTGTAGTGTCCATCTTGTATACCCCGTGTTCCCTGCCCCATCCCTCTCCCTTCCACAGATCTCCTCATGTCTCTGTTCCGCACTGTTTTGTCCTTCCCTCTCCTGCCCCTCTTGTCTCATGCCCCGCTTGCTGTGCGTTAGCTCGAATACGAGCCTCGACAATGCATACAACAAAAATTTGGGAGCAGTAATGTTGCCTACACACCGCCGAGGTTTGATTTATTTATTTATCTTTTGTCTCATTGAGAAAATTACAAATTTCCCAGAGGTTTGTATTAATTTAAATCAACTTTTATGGTACAATAATTCTTTCACTCCAAGGAGTGTTTCTGTTTTTCAGGGTATATATATATATATATATATATATATATATATATATATATATATATATATATATATATATATATATATATATATATATTGTTGTGGATTTCCGCCCGCCGGCGTGCGGACGACCGCTTCTAGCCAATGGCGGCCGCTCTCGCCCACCGAACGGATAATCCAGTCGCAGCCTTCCGGATCAAACGCCGGAACCCAGCTACGGTGTGTTTTTAATGCACGCCACAGGCTCGTCAACACTCTACCCACGCTACAGGGTCAATCGCTGAATTGTCGATATACCTAATTAATCGCGTGGGCAGACTACCGAGAGACTGTACCTCAATGGGGCCCGCTTGAAACGAGCCGCTTAAGCAGCTCGCTTCATTTTGGGATAACTGAGTGGTGTATTTTTCGCGCAGCCCCGTTGGACCAGATCACTTTATCGGCTATTAAAAAGCTAGCTATTACTCCGAACTCAATACGGCAGTTCAATGAAGAACAAGGACGCGACAAATGGATTAACATTCACACAAGCACATTTATTTGCACACATGTACGGTCAAAGCAGCAATGCAGGGATATACAAGCATGCAATTAATGGGGGTCGGGACAAGATGCAAGCAAGAAAAAGAACTACCACCGTTCTATTAATTACGTACACTTACACAGTTCTACCTACGGACATGGCGCCACAATGTTCATTCAAAACCCCAGAAAGAAAAGGCCCGGGCTCGTAAGCCTTTAATGTTTCTCAGAGCTTGTGAGACCGAAGGAGCTCCGAGAGGCTGCGCTGGTTACCTTCACCTTTGTGGTCCCTCGCTGGGGCGACCCGCGACGTCCCATCCTCACAGCAGCTGGCGTGATCACAGTTCGGCCCAGGCCTCATCGGGCGGCCTGGTGATTCGGGCCCAGCCGGCAACGCCTCAGAGAAATGAACGGGTCTTTTGCTCTCTTAGAGTTGATGCTCTCTTTAAGAGCCCGTCCGTCCCTCAGCGCCACTCGGACTGTCCCGAAGCCCGATCACCTCAGACCGTTCGGTGCTGGCTGGCGACCTTTCTCCGGCTCTCGCCACGTCCCAGACACGAACGCGCAGTTTTTCGCGGCACGGCAGGCTTGGCTGCGCTCCCAGCTCCCGTCTCCTCAGCGAACCCACACCTCCACTGCGCTCCACTGCACTCGAACCTTGCTCTTCACACCACTCCAAACCCAGACCGACTGACTGACCTGGCGCTCTGCGTGCTGTTAAATGGGATCCGTGAGGCAAGGTTTGATCTCTGATCCCTCACCTCTGACCCCCCACTGGCTCCGCCCCCTTCAATCTCCTGATCCGATCTCGAGGCGAAGCTCGGAGCGAGCGGACGTGGTTGAGATCATCGATGCTGGCACCAACAAAGGAGAGCGGACGTGGGTGAAATCACCATCCCTGCACAACGAGAAAACCCCGCTTCTGTTTGCAGTGATCTCGCCGTGGCAGGCGCAAAGATGGCGGCGTTTGTGGAGTTGAAGGTGAAGCGATGTTGTTGGTTGTTGGTTGTTGGGGGAGATGTGGTTTAGGAGATGGTGGCTGTGGTTGGCGTTGTGGAGAAGGTGGTTGTGGTTGGCGTTGTGGAGAAGGTGATTGTGGTTGGCGTTGTGGAGAAGGTGGTTGTGTGAAGGCGGTTGTGGAGAAGATGGTTGTTGTGAAGGCGGCTGTGGAGAAGGTGGTTGTTCGTTGTCTGTGGGGATGTTGGCGATTGTGGAGAAGGTGGTGTGGTTGTTGAAATGCGGTTGGTCCAAAATAACGATAGCAAAAGAAAAACTGCGACCTCAAAGATCACAGCCCGGTTACACGAATAAATCCCTTAAAATATCGGTGGGGAAATCTATCTGAACACAGACTTATCGACATAACTGATCTAAGGACCTACATAGTGCTCTGTGAATTTCCACAAACGTAACACGATATATTGTTATGGTTGTGGAAATTCGCAAACCACCATTCAGGTCCCGTAGGTGAGATATCTCTTAAGTACATGTGTAGTTAGCCCCAAACCCGTTGTTTTGAGGGAATAAATGTGATTCATTCGGGCTGCGACGCTTTGAGTCAGTCGTTTTTCTTTATCTATCTTTTATTTCAAATAAAACCCAACGAGGACGCTCGGTGGGCTTTTCGCGCCATTCTTCTCCGCACTTGGTGTGAGGGGAGAGAAGCGAGGGGAAAGCAGCTGGCCCCCGATTGGTGGATGCGCAGTGTGACGCGGCCAGGGAGGAGGAACGCCCCTCTTCGAGACCTTTCTCGAAGCGCCTCAAAGGGGGGTGGAGCAAAGAACGGGGCGGAGCAACAGGGCGGAGCTCCGGGATAAAAAGTCGAAGACGGGGGAAGCAGTTTGGTAGGTGCTCTTGCTGGGTCGATGCTCTTGCTTGGTCGATGCTCTTGCTCCGTGGTTGCTCTCGTCTTCCGGCGCTCTCGACCTGGTGGCCGCTTGCCGGGTCTTTGTGGGGCAGTTGTAAGACCCCGCTTGCGGGAAGGAGCGTCCGCCATTCCCCTCTCCCGACTTTGGCCATCCACGTTTCCCCCCCCCTCTATCCGCGCTGGGATAGCACCGAACACTCGGTCCATGGCGTCGAGTGGCCAACACGTGCAGGCGCGAGGCATGCAGGAGAGGACTCCCCTACCACGCTCGGGCACGGAGTCGCGGCCAGGCGGGACCCCGTCGACGGACATCGGAGAGGGACTCGACACGCTCAGGGAAGTCACGACTTCCATTTCTTTTGGGTTCTGTGTAAACGTGTGTGTGTGGCGCCAGTCTGGTGAAGTAAAACTGTTAAATGTGTCGGTCTTTGTCGGTTGTAGCTCTGCGTCGACGTTGCTTTATTGTTTTTCGTATTACATTTGCTTATTGTGCATAATTGTTTTAATTGCTATATGTGTGCTCTGTGTCGGTGTGAATAAAGTGCTTGCATGTTGAATTGTTCCCCGTTTCGCTGCCTCCTTTCCTTTGTTTGAATCTCCATCTTGCTTCACGTAACGGGTTCGTCGTGGGCTTAATACGCCGGATAATTAGTCGGAACCGTCGAGGCCGACGATAACACCGCTCGGTTATCCCGATAGCACGGAACGGACCGCTTAATTATGCGGCCCGTGTCCGGAGTCGACCTCCGGCGAGGTGCGATCGCCCGGTCTACCATCCGCGTGGGTACTTCGGTAGGTCGAGTTTGGCGAACAACCCTATCCCACGTGGGTGGCCGATTGGCACGATCGTGGTGAGGCCGAAAGGCCCATCCGTGACTAGCTCCCGGCGTTAGTCCGAGAGGGTCACGACAGAATTGTCCGTCCGGTGGGCGACGTGCCGCGATTCGAGTCACGTGGCCGATCGCACGCCGGCAGGCGCGAATTCGCAACAATATATATATATATATATATATATATATATATATATATATATATATATATATATATATATATATATATATATACATATATATATATATATATATGTATACGTATGGATATATATGTATACGTATGGATATATATATGTATACGTATGGATATATATGTATATGTATGGATATATATGTATATGTATATATATATATATATATATATATATATATATATATATATATATATATATATATATATATATATATATATATATAGGGTAGTCAATCTAGTCTACCCTTATTATCAGTATTTCCGTTGATATGTTTGTTGGGTAGTCGATCTTGTCGAAAAAAAAAAAATTCACATTTGTTCTACCCTTATTGTCAGTATTTAAAATGGCGATTTCAGTTAATACATTGGCGATTTCGATGAAATTTGGTTGGTAGGTTCATACCATGACCTAGTTGTGTGCAAATGAGAGCCGTTGCTATAGACACCACCGTTGCCTAGCAACGGGACTTTGAAATTTATGAAAAATCATAAAAAATTAATTTTTTCGAAAATCAAAAATCAGGCCATGAGTGACTGTGGGCAGTACATTCAGCCATATTGTCAAAAATTTCCAGCCGGATCCTATGAAAACTGTCAGAGAAGATAGACTTTGAATGAACCCTGGTCGAAAACAATAAAAATACGAAGTTGGTTATAGCTCAGACACTGAGTCAGATATACATGAAACTGGTATGGTAGGTTCAGGGTATGTCCTAGTTATGTGTGAGAAAGAACCGTTGCTATGGACCATTCCGTTGCATAGCAACGGCCGAAAAACCTCTAAATGTGGGGATATTTTAACGAAAAAACGATCTGCAGCATTAATCCTTGAAGCTAGAATCATGAATTTTCTTGTGCTTAATCCTCAGGTCATTTCCCATCGAACGGGACCATCACGTCAGGTTCTTTTGGGTAGTCGACTACTCATGTCAGCCTACCGGCTTGTCTGTCTGTCTGTATATATTTCTGTTCGGTCCAGTGCTCCGTTAATACAATGGCGATTTCGATGAAACTTGGTTGCTAGGTTAAAACCATGACCTAGATGTGTGCAAATGAGAACCGTTGCTATGGACCCATCCATTGCCTAGCAACGGACCTTTGAAATTTTCAAAAAATATCTCAAAAATTTATTTTTTAGAAAATCAAAAATCGGGCCTTGAGCGACTGTGGGCAGTACATTCAGCCATATTGTCAAAAATTTCCAGCCGGATCCTATGAAAACTGTCGGTGAAGATAGACTTTGAATGAACCCTGGTTGAAAGCAATAAAAAAACGAAGTTCGTTATATCGCCAAGACTATGAGTCAGATATACAATAAACTGGTATGGTGGGTTCATGGTATGTCCTAGTTATGTGTGAGAAAGAACCGTTGCTGTGGACTCTTTTTGTTGGCTAGTAACAGCTGAAAAACGACTAAATTCGACTTGATCGACTACCCATGTCCGCCTTCCGGCTTGTGTGTAAATATATATATATATATATATATATATATATATATATATATATATATATATACATATATATATATATATATATATATATATATATATATATATATATATATATATATATATATATATATATATATACAGTGGGGAGAACAAGTATTTGATACACTGCCGATTTTGCAGGTTTTCCCACTTACAAAGCACGTGGAGGTCTGTAATTTTTATCATAGGTACACTTCAACTGTGAAAGACGGAATCGAAAACAAAAATCCTGAAAATCACATTGTATGATTTTAAAATAATTAATTTGCATTTTATTGCATGAAATAAGTATTTGATACATTAGAAAAACAGAACTTGATATTTGGTACAGAAACCTTTGTTTGCAATTACAGAGATCAGACGTTTCCTGTGGTTCTTAACCAGGTTTGCACAGACTGCAGCAGGGATTTTGGCCCACTCCTCCATACAGATCTTCTCCAGATCCTTCAGGTTTTGGGGCTGTCGCTGGGCAACACAGACTTTCAGCTCCCTCCAAAGATTTTCTATTGGGTTCAGGTCTGGAGACTGGCGATGCCACTCTAAGACCTTGAGATGCTTCTAACGTAGCCACTCCTTAGTTGCCCTCGCTGTGTGTTTCGGGTCGTTGTCATGCTGGAAGACCCAGCCACGCCCCATCTTCAATGCTCTTGTTGAGGGAAGGAGGTTGTTGGCCAAGATCTCGCGATACATGGCCCCATCCATCCTCCCCTCAATACGGTGCAGTCGTCCTGTCCCCTTTGTAGAAAAGCATCCCCAAAGAATGATGTTTCCACCTCCATGCTTCACGGTTGGGATGGTGTTCTTGGGGATGTACTCATCCTTCTTCTTCCTCCAAACATGGCGAATGGAGTTTAAACCAAAAAGCTCTATTTTGGTCTCATTAGACCACATGACCTTCTCCCATTCCTCCTCTTAATCATCCAGATGGTCATTGGCAAACTTCAGACGGGCCTGGACATGCGCTGGCTTGAGCAGAGGGACCTTGCGTGCGCTGCAGGATTTTAATCCATGACGGCGTAGTGTGTTACTTCTGGTTTTCTTTGATACTGTGGTCCCAGCTCTCTTCAGGTCATTGACCAGGTCCTGCCATGTAGTTCTGGGCTGATCCCTCACCTTTCTTATGATCATTGAGGCTCCATGAGGTGAGATCTTGCATGGAGCCCCAGACCAAGGGGGATTGACTGTTATCCTGAACTTCTTCCATTTTCTAATAATTGCGCCAACAGTTGTTGCCTTCTCACCAAGCTGCTTGCCTATTGTCCTGTAGCCCATCCCAGCCTTGTGCAAGTCGACAATTTTGTCCCTGATGTCCTTAGACAGCTCTCTGGTCTTGCCCATTGTGGAGAGGTTGGAGTCTGATTGATTGAGTGTGGACAGCTGTCTTTTATACAGATAACGAGTTCAAAAAGTTGCAGTTAATACAGGTAATGAGTGGAGAATGGGAGGGCTTCTTCGAGACAAACCTAACAGGTCTGTGAGAGCCGGAATTCTTACTGGTTGGTTGGTTATCAAATACTTATTTCATGGAATAAAATGCAAATTAATTGTTTAAAAATCATACAATGTGATTTTCAGGATTTTTGTTTTCGATTCCGTCTTTCACAGTTGAAGTGTACCTCTGATAAAAATTACAGACCTCTACGTGCTTTGCAAGTAGGAAAACCTGCAAAATCGGCAGTGTATCAAATACTTGTTCTCCCCACTGTATATATATATATATATATATATATATATATATATATATATATATATATATATATAAATATATATATATATATATATATATATATATATATATATATATATATATATATATATATATATATATACATATATATACATATATATATATACATATATATATATACATATATATATATATACATATATATATATATACATATATATATATATATATATATATATATATACATATATATATATATATATATACATACATATGTATATATATATATATATATATATATATATATATATATATATATATATATATACATACATGTATATATATATATATATATATATATATATATATATATATATATATATATATTTATATATATATACACCTACCGGAGTCTCCATGGACTATGATGTTCGCGGATGACATCATGATCTGTAGAGAGAGTCGGGAGCAGGCTGAGGCGAGCCTTGAGAGGTGGAGGTACGCACTGGAGAGAAGGGGAATGATAGTCAGTAGGAGTCAGATGGAGTACATGTGCATAAATGAGAGGGAGGGTGGTGTAGCTTAGTGGAAGATACTTCATATGACTCAAGGTTGGTGAAATATTTTTTGTTGTTGTTGAAAGAAGGAAGGATAAAAAACACTCAATACAGAAGATATTTGGACAAAGAATGTGAATCTGTTTTGAGAAAATGAGAGTGTGAGACCCTCTTCAGAATTGATGGGTATTTTTCTGAATTACCATATTTATTTTCTAGCTGCTATGTACTCATACATGCAGTCATAATGTCGTAAGTTAACTGATGATGGCACAGAACGATGAGTGGCATGTGACATGTATTGACATGAAGTTATTGGTAACTGTAGTGTCATGCTATAGAGTGTTGTGTGGCTGTTTCTATAGTTCAGAGCAATAAAGTATGTGTTAATCACCGATTATATGGTATACAATAAACAAAACATTATAATAGTAAAAATTTAAAATACCCCCCCACCCCCACCAAAAAAATACCATCACGGGGGTTCTTTTTCTTGAAGAAACTTTTAAAAGAGCTCCTGTGAAAAAAAACTATTTTGACCCCTGACATGAGTTCCTCATAACAGATGGACCACAGTTTATCACATTTAATTATCTCCTCCTCCCCTGCCCCCAAAAAACCAACAGATGCAAGTTAGAGAAAAACGTTTTAAAACGATGAAAAAACATGCTCAGATGTAATTCCCCAAAAACAACCAAGCAAGGTAGAAATGACACCGCAATCCTTTTACGGATTGCCATCATGGCATGTTTTGACATTTTTCTCATTGGTGACTGCATAGCAATGGAGTAACAATTGGACGAAGATGTCTATGTGAGAGGGAATTGTACATTTGCAGTGTGGGTTGGTGTGATTGTGTATTTTATTTGTTGTGGGAATGAGACAGAAAAATGTCAAAGGATAAAATTTTTGATGTCGTGATTAACAATGTCAAAGGATAAAATCTTGCACAGGCCATTTGGAGGTTGGGAGTATGTGAAGATTATTTTTCGTTTTTTATTTTTTGGGACTTTTAAACTGTTTAGTTTTGCAAGCCTTTTCTACCTACATCACTTGAGCAATAAACTTTGCAGTATTTATTCACGTATATCTCATTGAAGTATAGCAATTATACTGCATTCAAATCATACATGAGGTGCTTTAAAAGATGGTGTGTAAATAACATTAGCACACATGTATAATATCTTTTTGGGCATTTCATTTTCCCTCATCATTGTACTTTTTCTCTCTTGTCCAACCAAAATCAGGTTCATTTTACCTTGCATTATTAATTTTGAAGTTTTGGGTTGTTTATCAACTTTAATAACAACAGCGGATGCGATGACCATCAGGCCATGTGCTGTTTAATTGTTGATGCAAGTTCCAGTACATACTTGGTACTCAGGATGTGGGGTGAGAAGGTTGGTTTGAGGGGTTCTTAACATGTGTACACATGGTTTATGGACATACTGGTAACTGGTATGAATTGCTGAAAAGGGGGCTGTTACAACAAAATTCCTACATTTGTTTATGTAATAAATAAATGCTCCATAATATGATGGTTTGGTTTTAACAAGATGTGATAGCTTCCGAGATTCTAGAATTTGTTTATTGGAAAGTAATTATTTGCAAAAGGTAAATGTATTGGAGAGAATTATTAATGATACCATGTTTACTCTGCAGTCGAACACTACTCGATCACATGGTCATATTCCACCAAACCTCATGATTTGCTGAAATGCGATTCAAATGCAATATAGATACTAATGGCAATAACCGAGTTTGGTTCCACAAGGTTCCATAATAACACAGTCATCGGTGCTTTTAAACTATAATACACATATAACCGAATAAAATACAAGTTATAACAAGTAAAAGAGCAATCAGAGATTGCAAATCCTCGCCAGGACTTGTTTTGTGTGGTGTTTGTGTAGTTTTCTGTAGTGTATTTTGTGTGGTGTTTGTGTACTGATGTGTTACGTAATTAATGAGACATAATTATAACTCACTTTTATAACTGCTGGCAGTGATGACCAGATACCAATACATCCTGCTTTGATGCAACCCCACTTTAATCGGACATTTGACCCTGACCCATGATGTTTATTATTATTCAATTGAATGCAGAATGGGATTAAAATAAATTCAATTCAAATGAAATGGCAGACCAAATCGGTACAGTCCTGCATTCGAGTCACCAGAAGGAACCCAAACAAGCAAACAGCAAAGATGAAGTCATCAGGAGAAATCTGGATAGGATTCACATTTCAGCTGTGACTTCTCTACTTTCAAACCCATCCAGGCGCAGTTATGTGAGCCTTATTCAAAAAAAAGGAAAAAAAAAAGAATCCAGATTCAAAAATTTAATAATTTTGGCTGCCAGACCATGCATTCAATCAGGAGGAGGAGATTGGGACCATACTCTGTGCAGAGTGTTGGTGCAGCTTAAGCAGTCTCCTTGGCTATTGGACACAATCCTGGATGAGTCACCACTCTGACACAGTATACCAGCATATTGGCACTCATTTTGCCAACCTCAGAAGGATGACAGGCTGAGTTAAGCCCACCTCATATTAATTCAACAGCTGAGTGGGATTTGAACTCAGGACCTGAGGATCCAAAGTCCACCATCCTAACCATTTAGCCAAGACCAGTCCAATCAGGTTGAAATTTAAAACATATATTCCCCATCACTACCAGATCTTAATTTTGAAGTTTCATGCCAATTGATGAAGTGGTTCACGAGAAAGAATGTTTTTAAAGAAATTTCAATCAATCTAATATGGCTGCCAGACCAAGTAGACCATGTGGAGGTACTCGCTATTACCTTCAGAAAATGATTTTCGTTGTACAGATCACCAATCTGGATGAAATTTGGCGTACTTAAAGAATTTTAGACGCTGAGTCCAAATCCACTTGTTTCCACGTCGAGGATGTGACACAATTGGTCATTTTTGGCAATTAAAGATAAACCGAACATTAAAGCACGATTTTGACACAGAAATGAAGAATCAAGGTTAGACTGATATGTATGTCAAAGAAAACTCTTGTGAGGTCTTAAAATGATACAATATGTTTATACAGAGTTAATATTATCAAAGAAAACCATATTCACTGTTATTAAAGATGTTTATAATTAAAGGTCGTAAACCGAAGCAGTTACATATTTGTACCGGCCGAAAACGTCTGGACCGACCAGACAGGCCTTCGAGTTGACCAAGGCAACCTTTTGCTTAAAAGGCAGCCACACTGGCTATTAAAGGTAGTTACATTGACTATTAAAGACAGTTACATTGGCTATTACGGATTAAATCAAAGACAAAGAGACTGCGTGACTCAGCCTGATGAAAAGTAGAACCGCCACAAGAGGATTACTGTCTTAGAACTCCAGTATTTCTTGCTCTGAAGCAGTTGCTGAACTAGGCTCTTGACTGCTGCTATTACAAAACTCAAGTCCACTATTACATGCTAACCAACCTGAATACTAATGTGTAGTAGATCACCACAGCAAAAGTAGTGTGACATTTCAGCAAATCATGAGGTTCTGCACGGGTCTGTTCATCATTGGCACAGTTTTGACACCCACAGCACTCTGTGCAGGACAGTCCTTTTGACCGGCAAGAACACTGGTTGGTCTCGCATTTCATCTTCTTGGAATTACATTTCGTCACCTCTAACAGTTCCTTCGGCGCTGGTGGTTTGCTCAGCCAGTGAACAGTCAGTGCTCCGTTGCATTCCACCCATCCGTGAAATGTAGGAGAAGGGGCTTCTATAAACCTCTCAGTCGTGCGGTGGTGGATTGCAGACTGATAGTTTACTCTTTTGCAATGCAGCATCAGAGCGTCGCTTGTAGGCGGCAACTTCTGTTCTCCCAGTGACTGGCTGCAGAATAGCTTGTAGCGAGCCTCATTCACACTCTTCATGGTCGGCTGATTGTACATGGCGCAGACGAATTGTTCCAGGTTATGAATGATATTCTGATCTAGCGTGAATTCTCGACCAATGTTCCCGAAACAGGTGATGAGATGGGGACTCTTCATCATAAAGTCAAATGGCCTTGTTTTGCCCTTACCGTGGAATACACTGGTGGTATCACTTCCCGTGAAATTGTGCAAACCTATCAATGCATCGCAGACAGAACTTTCCAAGGCATTACTCAGCTTCCTAATGCCAACGACGATAATGTCCTTGGGACCTTCCTGTGGCCAGATGGAAATTTCGTGCTCGAATCGACTTCGAGTGAGCCAACGCCAACACAAACACATCGGTGTCGAAACTCTCTATGCACACCGACTCTTCATTCTGTCCCGCGTGAGTGGCATGCAGCAGGAGCTTCGTGTCAGCTTCTTCATGGTCACATTCAAGTTCAGGCACTGACAACATAGTCATGACACCATTGGATGCCTTGATTTTCTCACATTTGCTGGCATAACTGACATACAACAGCATGTCGCCCAGTTTTGATGGAGAGATGTTTCTCGTCCACGATTCGACGATGAACTCTATCAACGCCTCCTTGTTGGCTCCACTCAGGAGATAATTGGCCCACTGTTTTGGAAGGGCTTGATCACGTCCATAGATGGTTCGCACATGAAGATTGCCCACCCTGCCCGCTCGTCTGGCATGCTCCAGGCACTTGATGCTGATACTTGGGTAAGTATCAAACACCACGTCCAGTCTCGAAGATTGGTTATGTCATGCTTTGGTCACTACGATGTTCAGCACCATCTCTTCCAGTTTGCCGAAAGTGTTAGGCAGTGAACCAGCCTTTATCGCCTGAATAACGGCCATTCCATCCACAATCGTTGCACCTTGGATAGGCTGAGCATCCACACGGCAATCGGGCCACAGTTTCAGTATATGGTTGCGGAGTTTGGCTTTGTCCGTCTTGGCAATCGAACCATCACCAGATGCCAGTGGGAAAGATATGTTTGCTAGTGGGTATGCGAGCAGATCGTGGAGTGTTACATTGCTTTTCTCTCCAATCAACAGCAGTTGTGTGAAAAGACGACGTTCATTCGCAATTTCAACCTTCGGCGTCTGCTGGTGGGGAGTCGCCAACTTTCCTTGCGCCTTTGAGAAAGTTGCCAATTTGGCCTTCGAAATCAGACTGAAGAATGGGACCTCACCCGAGAGAAGCCGATCACGCATGAATTGCACAACAGCATTCTCTCCCTTGACATACGCGTTCATCAAGTCCACGGAAGTGGCTGGCGGTGCGATGACACCTGAACTAATATTGACGAGTTCAAGGTGAGTGCCGGAGAAAGGGTTAATCATTTGAAGTACTGTGTCCATCACTTATACCACCGCTGCTTCGTTCTTCTTCGAGCTCGACACATCCAAATCCTTTCTCGTTCAGGGCTCGTCATGGATACCCGCCATGGACTCACATTTCCTTGCGATTTCCGCACGTGCTAGTTGGGACAGGATCCACTTCTTCACAGCTGTGCTTTTCTGAGTGTAACCAATGATGCCTCCACTGGTCTTGCTGTCCCTATTTAAAGTCTGCTCTATGATCTGATCGCACGCAACACTACTAAATCCATTACGAGTATGCCGTTGGGCAGCCCATTTGCCGTCCATGCACGCTTGATAGGTGTCTGGGTGGGAGTGCTCTAGCCCGGCCATTTCCAGCCAGTGAACGGGTAAGTACCTTGCATAGTTTAGGTGATTGTACGCAAAGTACCAGGGCATTGACGCTCTCGTGATCGCAAGGTGTTTCGGCCAGTTCGAAGTACGAGTTGCCCGTATAAGCTCTAGTGCTAGCTCCACCATTTCCAAGTAGGAGCACCAGAATGTGAATGTTTTGCTCGCTGTACATTGCTGCTGTCTGTAGTCGCAGTAGCGTGTGAACATTTCCGGAACCTCTTCCGATGACAGTAACTGTTCGAACAACGGAGACGGAAACGTTTCCTGGAGATGCTCTATACACTTCTCGTATCGCACACGCGTCTCCTCTGTGAGAGAGTCCATGAAGGCCTAGAACCATAGTCTGCTTTGCCTTCATAGACGAGCTTGTGACAGCGCAGACTCCTGTTATAGTGGTGGCTGTTTATTACTGAATTTGCAGAACGCTGAGCGACAATACCAGATTCTATTATGAGGTCTAGCAGACCTGCGTCTCTAAATCTTTTGCCGATCATGCCTAGGAAGCTCATGAGTTGGTGGAATTCGCCGAGACGAATTACCAACCTTTCTATCAACTCCGGGTGCAACCAATGAATCTCCTGCGCCTTACTGTAGATCGCAAGGTTGAAGACTAGAACTACTTCTTCACGTTCCAGTTTATCAGCCATATCGATGCTTTGGCGTAGGACCGTGTAAACGGTGTCCAGTTCCGTGGGTGATGCCTCGATCACGGGAAGGTACATGATGGCTGACTTGGTCAACTCTTCATCCCGCCGAAGGAGGGTGTTGTACTCAGTCCATGTCGGAAACCACGCATCCGTTTTCTGGACCGTTTTCATTGTGTAATAGTGCACATCCAGCGATAGCCTGTCCTCTTGTGACGGACTGATGTCAATGTCACAACTGTAAAAGGCTGTGGTCCCTTGCCTTTTCCTGCCACCATACTTGAGAATGGGTGGCGTGTTACCAACTAATGACCGCTGACGATGGCTAATTGGAGTCACTGGAAGAGCGTGCTGAATCGGCTCAGAGGGTGCGTGTTGTATCATCAATCCATTGGTGTGGTGAGTGGTCCCATGACCGGTGAGGGTCTCCTCACTGAAATCGATGTTATATTATCGTACACAAATATTGTCGGTACATTTCTGAGGCAGTTTGACAGCAGTTTTCCCTCCTGATCAATCTGCAAGAATGCCAAAGAAGTTTCCAACGCCTGTGTAGTACTGACTCAGACACAATGCCCAAGCTTGTTGAGCAGTCCTAACAGTCGAGTAGAACCAGTCCAATGTTTTACAGTCAGGCCCAATGCATAGGACTTCGGAGTAAACGTCTGACCCCTTGACGCAATAGAAACAACGTCTTGAAGAACAGAGAGCATTTTCAGATGAATATGCCGTGGGAGTTCCACAAATTTCTCCAGGGTTGGCTAGTCTGACAGGCCCACAATCCATGCAACAAGGTTGTACAATGCAACAGGGATGGCTCTTTCAGCATTTGAAATGTCGAAGTCAGGAGCAAGTGGTGGCCATGTAATGTCCACACTTTGGTGTTTTTCAGGTCATCCCTCACCATGAGTGCTCCTGAGTATAGAACATGTAAATTGAGGCCTGAGTCACCCTACTGTGGACCCTGGCTGGCTTCATCCTCTGTAGTTGACTCTGTTTGTGTTGTAGAGCTACTGTCTACAACAGCAGCCTGAGAAATGGAATCAATATCAATGTCCTTCATGTACACCACTTCGCTCTCAGACATTTTTGGTGGATGAGAGAAAATCATGTATGGGTACCGTTCCTGCAGTCTTTTCTTCAGTCTTGTTGCCTGGTAGTTGGCCTTATCCTGACCTTCGCCTACTCTGAGTAGGTCATTGAACATCTCACACAACTTCTTCATATGTATAGATTGCTTTCCATCAATGAGTCTTACCTGGATTACTTTATCACAGAAAATGTCAAATGTTGAGTCATAGTTCACTTTCTGAGTTTGGAGTTTACTTTGACTCTGTCTGTGGTATGTGTCATTCACATACTCGTAATAACATTTAAGGTGATAACAAACTGCCAGCGCCACAGTCTTTATCCTTTATAGTTGTCATTATTCTCACATCACGTTCATCTCTCCTCTGCTCAGCAGTTTCCCTCAGCTTTCCTCCATCCTGTGTTTCTGCCAGGGACAACTGATCACGTTGAGATTTTCCTTTGACACGGATGAATTTGTCTTTTTTCTGGCATATGATACAAATTCTTGGCAGTACACCAGCTGATTTGCCAGCCACCCTTTCTACAGAGGTTCTGAGGGATTTTATACATATTTTGTGGTATGAGTGCCCCTCTTCTTCGAGTCCGCCCACCACCTCACTGGCTCCAGCAGAAACTGCAGTAGTGCGAGCTTCTGATTTCCTTTTCCTGGCTTCAGCGCGTTTTATATGATCCTTGTTACAAAACGAACCATAGCAGAACCGGGGACAGCCGGCATCCGCAGGAGGATCAGTCATTGGCAGCAGTTTCATAATTTGATCAGCCAGCAAACGGCATTTGTTGATAGTTTCATTATCTGTGGCGTCGCACCAAGCCTTCGCACACTCGCATACCTTACGCCAGCTCTTATCCGTGAATTGCGTCACTTTCTCATCTTCCTCCCCGCCCAAGTGTATGAAACAACGCATATTTGGTTGTTGAAAGACCAAAAATCACTCGAGATCACACGACAACCATGGGCGCCGCCATCTTGATTTGTTGTTTCCTGGTCGTTTCCTACAAGATTACAAGCATGCCACGCCCACTTCACGGCGGTAATTTCAAATGGTAATAACTGTCGGTGTGTCAACTTGTGCATATGGAAACAAGTAGGAATTTCAATGGTGTGTTCTCATGAATGTACAGGGTGAATTTTGTTTAGATTGGTGGTCTGCACAACGAAACTGAACGAACCGACCCACCTCCACATGACCTGAAGTGACCTATCAATTATTCATGAATACCCTAGTATCCCCAAGGGTTGGGAACGTTTGTGTGACATTTCTCCTCAATCTGTTCAGCCATTCTGGAGAAGATTTTTTTTTATCAGTTTTAGGGTAAATCTAACGTAGCTGCCCAAGCATGTGACCTATGATGTCATATCTGTGAACGTTTTGTTCCTCATGGATAGGCAGTCATACGTGTAAAGTTTTGCCTCGATCTGTTCAGCCGTTTCAGAAAAGATTTTTGATGGTATAAAAAACCAAAAAAAACAATATGGTTGCCAAACGACGTGACTGATGATGTCACCAGTTTTTTTTCTTTGGAACAATTTATCCCTAGATGACCCTCAAAATTTTTCACACTGATCCAATGTATCATTCCATGTATGCAATTATGACGTCACAACGAAGGCACCTATGACATCATTTTTTTTTAAATCACACCTATTCCCCATGAGGAGTACTTGCAAGGTGCCAAGTTTCAATTTTTTCCTTCTTGTGATTTCGGGGTTGCAGAGGTCCAAAGCTTTTCCTTTTTTCAAAAATGGCTGCCACACCACGTGACTTATGACGTCATAATTAGCATTGAAACATTCCAAATGAGTAGTCGTTCCGATGATGAAAACTTCATCTCAATCCAACAAGCAGTTGCAGAGAAAAACACTCGTGTTCTGTGTGGGCAAACAGAGACAAACACACAAACAAATGAAAAATCATTCAGAGAGCGAAACTTGACAAAACATAACAAAGTAGAACTGTACTCGGTACATCGCATACCTCCACAAGGCTGAACAGTTTACGTTTTGTATCCCACTGATGTGCTGGATCTGACCCAAAATCTAATCTGCTTGTTCTTGTCACCAAACCAACTCATGCACCTAGTTTTATCATCACTCGTCCACAAATTTTTGAGATATCATGATATATATATATATATATATATATATATATATATATATATATATATATATATATATATATATATATATATATATATATATATATTGTTATGAATTTGGGAATTTGATTGCACACAACATACAGGTTCCTTTAGTCAGCTATGTCGATAAGTGCTTGTTCCCTAGAGAGCTCACCTTTCATTGTTTAAATGTTCAGAAATCGATTATATGCGCTGCGGATCGATTTAATAGTTAGGGAACTAACAATGGAGACATCGCTCCCCCTCTTCTGCGAAGAGGAAGAACCCTGCCGGCCCGTGACTCATGATGTCAACAACTCCCTCCCACCTGTGGTTGAGCGAGGGGGATGGATCACGAGGGCATGAGTCACGCCGGGCGTGGAGGAGGGGGGGGGGCGAAGAAGGATAAGGACGAGATCCTTTCTTTGTTCTTGGGCAGTAAGCTTTTTGCTTCGGCAGAGAGTAGTCGTTCAGCAGACCTTCGGGTCCTGTTTGGCTTGGGTTAGGGTTGAGGCCTTCGGAAGCTTTTTGCTTCAGCTTGCTCAGTGAGCTTCAGCTGAGGCCTGGCTCGGGAGGAAGCTTTTTGGAGGCTCTTTGCTTTGACGGTTCCGTGAGCTTCGGCTTCTGCTTGGCTCGGGAGAGCTTTTTGCTTCAAGCTGCCCTGTTTGGAAGGAAGTTAAGCCGGTCGCTCGGCTCGAGCTGCGAGTGGTGGCTTCTTCTTCTTGATTTGTGGAGCTCTTTGTTCTCCATTTTGGTTCCCGGCTTGGTGCGACTCATCGACCTCTTCTTGGAGGTGGTTCATCGGGGAAGCGATGCATCGACGGGAAGGATCAGCGCCTCGTCTTACCTGCACGTGTTGAGAAGTGCGGGAGAATTTGCGGGAGCTCGGGAGGGATCACGGCTCACGGCGATTGGATCCGGTTCGCTCGCTCGCTGGAGCCCGGGTCCGAACAACTTGAAGACCACACGAGGTGGAGAGGTTTGAGAAAGGTTCTGGGTTTCAGCTCACCTGTCCTCCGAGCTGGAGCCCGTTATTAAAGGCCTCTGCCACCATTTCTTGGATGTGTGTGCGTACGTGTGTCCGTGGGCCCGTCTATAAGTAGGAACTGCTGTTAAGTGCAAGTGACTGTACATAATAAGTAGACAGTTGTAGTTATTTTGTTGTGCTTTTGTTGCTTGTATAATTGCATACGTGTTTTGCCTTGTTTAATTGCATACGTGCTGTATTATAATAAATGTCCTTGTGTGAATGTAAACCTGTTCGTTGCGTCCATTCATTCATTGAACTGCCCCATCTTGCACTCGAAATATAGTTGGTTTTTAAATAACCGATAAATAGAATCGGGTCCAGCGAGGTATGGCGATAATACCCGCTCGGTTATCCCAGAACGGAACGGAATGCACAAGCGGTTCATGTCCAAGCAGGCCTTCGCCGAGTTACGGTCCCTCGGTAGGTTACCCGCGTGGGTACTTAGGTATATCGATATTCGACGATTGACCCTATTTCACGCGGGTAGAATACGGACTGGGCCGTGGTGGGATTAAAAAACCCATCGTGGCTGGTTTCTGGCGTTGTTCCAGAAAGTCACGACTGGATTGTCCGTTCGGTGGGCGAAGCGACCGCTATTGGTTAGACGCGGTCGTCCGAACGCCGACGGGCGGGAAATGTACAACAATATCTATATATATATATATATATATATATATATATATATATATATATATATATATATATATATATATATATATATATATATATATATATACATATATATAGACACACATGGTATTTGGCCCTATCTCTCAGTTTTATAAATTAGGCCTATGTTGAGCTTTTGATCTCAAAAATAATTGGTGGTTGAATTAATTGACCTGATATGCAAATGTTGTTCAAATTTGAAGTCAATCAGATGAAAATTTGGAATTTCACAAATTTTGGCCTATGATGACCTTTTGGCCGAGGGTGATCTCAAAATAGTTGACGGTTGAATTCAGTGACCTGATCTTAAAATCCTCTTCAAATTTCAAGTTAATCCAATGAAAATTGAGGATTTTAAAAACTGCACCCATTTTGTTGATTTCTGGCCTATGTTGACCTGTTGGTCTCTGTTGACCTTTTGACCTATATTGACCTCAAAAATGGATGGTTGAATTGAGTGACCTGATATACAAATGCTCTTCAAATTTCAAGTTAATTGGATTAAAATTGCGGATTTTAGAAATTTGGCCTGTGTTGACCTTTTGGTCTATGTTGACCTTTTGGCCTATGGTGACCTCAAAATTAATATGTGGTTGAATTCAATCACCTGATATGCAAATGCTCTTCAAATTTCAAGTCAATCGGATGAAAATTGAGGATTTCAGAAAATGTGGCTCAGATTGGCCTTTTGGCCTAAGTTGATCTCAAAAACTAATTGCTGCATGAATTCAGAGACCTGATATGCAAAGGCTCTTCAAATTTCAAGTTAATTGGAGTAAAATTGAGGATTTTCAGAAATTTGGCCTAGATGTTGACCTTTTTGTCTATGTTGACCTTTTGGCCGATGGTAACCTCAAAGATAATAGGTGGTTGAATTCAGTGACCTGTTATGTAAATCCTTTTTTATCAAGGTTTTATCAAGTCATTCAGATGAAATTTGAGGATTTTAGGAGATTTGGCCCAATTTGGCCCAAATTGGCCTTTTGGCCTATGTTGATCTCAATATTAATAGGTTGTTGAATTCAGCGACCCGATGTGCAAATGGTCTTCAAATTTCAAGTCAATTGGATGAAAATTAACAATCTTAGAAACATTTAAAATAATTTGGCCGATGTTGGGTTGATATTATGGCCTATGTTGACCTGTTAACCTATGTTAACCTCAAAAGTAATAGGTGGTTGAAGTCATTGGCCTGACATGCAAGTCTTGTTCAAATTTCAAGTCAATCAGATGAAATTTGACCGTTTTAGAAAATTTAGCTCAAATTGGCCTATTGGCCTATCTCGACCTTATGGTCGACCAAATTTTACGAAACTTCAATGAGGGACCGTCGCAGGGTCGGTGAGCTCCAAAAATCTCCAAAAAATTCAGAACGCTGAAACAAAATCAGAGGTGATCAACTCTTTCTCTATCGAGTGCAGCCTGTGGCTGCTGGTTGCATCATTGGTTGGGACGCGGCTATGCCGCTGATGCAGTGTCTCCCTTACCAGTACACTGGTACTCATTTTGCCAACCTCGGAAGGATAACAGGCTGAGTGAACCTCCTGGTGTATTAATTCACCGCCCAACGGGGCTTGAACTCAGGACCCTAGGATCCCAAGCCGCCACCCTAACCACGAAGCCAACACCAGGCTTCGGTGATCAACATACTTGTCAAAAAATAAAAAAAAAATTGCCAAGTAACAAACAAACAGACCCAAATGCAATATGCTCTCCTCTGACGAGGGTAATGATAACTAATACATAATCAGTAAATAAACATTGGCCTAAAACACCCATTTATGATGATGAAGCAGAAGAAGAACCTCCTGCGTTTTGATGGGGATTGTACAAATTCTGAGATCAACGTATCAATACAAATGAACAGTAAATTTTACACTTTAAATCATATGATTTGACAAATCGTTGAACAAACGTATTATCCTATGATTCATACATATGCTACCCTGACTTGAACCTGTCTTCCCCTGGTACACACGTTTCACAATTTGTCTTCGTCAAATTTCTGTAGCTTCATTATGTATAAGCAGCTGGAATGCCTCAAGTGAGTCAGATAGCACATTTGCTTCTTGGCAATATAGTCATTTGTTCAATTTGCTGTCGAATTCAGTCCAACTCAGCTGCCAATGCACCATAAACAAGAGTTAATGTGTAGATAATTGCATACCTTGAAAACTTTTTGCTTTCTTTTGCAAGGGTAAGCTTTTCGACGAGTAAATAGTTGTTGTACGTTGTAGTGGCAACGACAGGTCATGACCATTTCGGTAGCAAAGAATGTAAGCCTGGATAGATTGCTACCCCATCCCAGAGTGCTGCTGAAGTGGCCATCAACCACGGTAATAATTTAGATTTTCTTTCGGGTATCGGCACATGATGGCCTCCTGCTTTTTAAAGGTACCGCAGGCTCTTTAATGGCTACAAGTGAATGCTACAAGCTGTGGCAGATGGAACAGCAATTTACGTTTTGTATCCCACTGATGGGATACAAAATCCATAGGTCACCATAGGTCACCATAGTTTGAGGTCACAATAAATAGGCCAAAAGGTCAACATGGACCAAAAGGTCAACACAGGCCAAATTTCTAAAATCTGCAATTTTAATCAAATTAACTTGAAATTTGAAGAGCATTTGTATATCATTTGTATATCAGTGATGGGATCCCACTGATTATGTATCTGAAATTTATAATTTTATTCATGGATCATATATTAAAACCTTGCCCAGTTTTTTGCATGCTTGGCAACACATCGTGTGCAACTTCCATCAGAAGGACGTTAAGTTTGACGAGTACCACAACCCCATGGAGACCTCATGACAATATGAATTGCAAGCCTCCAACAATATATGCAATGAAACAAATATGGTTGAGGAAGCTGTTGAGGTATGTCAGTATTACAGTATTTTACACAGAGCATCAATAATTAACAACATATTATAACTCCTTCATAAAATACCTTATCCCATGCAGTCTTGAGAAAAAGGATATGGGTATTTATTGGAACTTGGACATGGGATTTTATTGGAAACAGTTTATTGGAAGAAGAAGAAATAGAAAAATCTTGAAGTTCCCCTGCACTGAGAGTGCGAGTGGCAAATTTGATTGTTCGAGATGGCATACAATTTTGCCAAAGTACTGCTAAACTGAAGGACATGTTTGCTTTGTTCGTTAACTTTGAATAGTAGATGCGATGGTAAACATATGAAAACAATGGGTCAAACCAACAGTCCAGAGCTGACGATGCTCCACTGAGATGTGTTTTTCATCACCATTGAGGTTTATCCATGCATTCGCACAATAACAAACCTTCTGCTAACTCTTCTCATAGAAACTGACGATTTTTGAATGATCTTTGAGAAAAAGATGCAACAAACAGACATAGATTTGGACAAAGTTATCTCTGTCGTTGCATCGCTAGGTGTCGCCATTTTGCCCAAATCTCACTGTTACTCCACCTTCAGGTCAACCGGCAAATTTAATTGGTCAAGACGGTGTAAAATTTTGCCCAAGTACTGCTAAACTGAGGGTTTTTAGAAGTGCAAACAAGCCAATTTTTGTTCTGCAGTGTTCAAATACACGATATATACTGTCAGACCCCATATACTGTCAGACCCCGCGATTTGTGGATTCGCTATTCGCAGACCCCGCATATTCGTGGTTTATTAAACGTGACCTGCTTAGACATTCGTGGCCCTGTGCTTCGCATATTCACATTTTTTGTGGGCGTATTCGTGGTTTTTCACGGAATTTTTTATTTTTCCTCATGAATTAATAACCTCCAAGAACCTATCCCCCCTTTTTCCATTGAGTCAATGCCCTGATAATCGTGGATTTGCAATTCGCATATTTGCTATTCGCTGCATTTTCCAGGAACGTATCCCCCACGAATGGCAGGGTCCAACAGTAATTCAAATGATATAAAATAAAAGTTTTAAAGACTGTAGTTGATGCATCCCTCTTTTACACCACCTTATTTAACACATTACGTTAGTTATTCATGCCTGTTGTTTGTGTCCTTTTTGATGTCCCTAAAAACAGTAAGTTTCCTGTTTGGAATGATTTTCAATATAGTTTGACTGCCAGGCAGGCAGAGACACTAAAACAATTACCCTACTCTTCTCTGTGCATGCTTTGTTGGGACGAGATTCCGTCCAATTTGCCAAATTCAGAGCCAAAGTACTGATAAACTGCAGGTCCACATTCCGTTTTATATTCATAATATAAAATTTGATTGAAATTCAATCCTCAATCATAGACTGACAGACTGACAGACAGACAGAGTGAACCAATTGCTTAACCCCGTTTTGCGCTATGCGTGCAGAGTAATAACAATTTCAAAATTTCAACTGAAAAAGGGTGGTCAAAAAATATGTTTGTATAGTATCATTTCTGAGCTTAGCCATAAATGATGATGAACCATGAACAAACTGAAACAGCAGATTCATAGTACTGTATTTAGCAAGACCACTTGATGATAGGACGATCCTTGTTCAATATTAAAGCAACTGTATATTGCCATTACGACATATTATGTTCATGACCCGGCTTGAGAAGAACATTCCTCTGAAGGGATGCTATAATGATGTGCATGAATTATTTTTGAGGAGGCAGATAAAATTTGTGTAGATGCAGAGGCATGCACTGATGTTGCAGATAGCATCCGCCACACCATGACTTGCTGCTTCATGTGGAGCATTAAAATACAAACATGTCTCAACATTGGTCAAGTCATTCATCTTGACTTGGCTTAGAATGTAGACCGACCGAACCGTAAACAACAGGTAACGATGGAAATATCTCGTGAATTTATACTTTTGTGCACTGCTCTGTTTAACAAGCTCATTGTTACTGGCGCCTTTCTCTCTCTCTCTCTCTCTCTCTCTCTCTCTCTCTCTCTCTCTCTCTCTCTCTCTCTCTCTCTCTCTCTCTCTCTCTCTCTCTCTCTCTCTCTTTCTCTCTCTTTCTCTCTCTTTCTCTCTCTTTCTCTCTCTTTCTCTCTCTTTCTCTCTCTTTCTCTCTCTCTCTCTTTTTCTCTCTCTTTCTCTCTCTTTCTCTCTCTCTTTCTCTCTCTTTCTCTCTCTTTCTCTCTCTCTTTCTCTCTCTTTCTCTCTCTTTCTTTCTCTTTCTCTCTCTTTCTCTCTCTTTCTCTCTCTTTCTCTCTCTTTCTCTCTCTTTCTCTCTCTTTCTCTCTCTTTCTCTCTCTTTCTCTCTCTTTCTCTCTCTTTCTCTTTCTCTTTCTCTCTCTTTCTCTCTCTTTCTCTCTCTTTCTCTCTCTTTCTCTCTCTTTCTCTCTCTTTCTCTCTCTTTCTCTCTCTTTCTCTCTTTCTCTCTTTTTCTCTCTTTCTCTCTCTTTCTCTCTCTTTCTCTCTCTTTCTCTCTCTTTCTCTCTCTTTCTCTCTCTTTCTCTCTTTCTCTCTCTTTCTCTCTCTTTCTCTCTCTTTCTCTCTCTTTCTCTCTCTTTCTCTCTCTTTCTCTCTCTTCTCTCTCTCTTTCTCTCTCTTTCTCTCTCTTCTCTCTCTCTTTCTCTCTCTTTCTCTCTCTTTCTCTCTCTTTCTCTCTCTTTCTCTCTCTTTCTCTCTCTTTCTCTCTCTTTCTCTCTCTTTCTCTCTCTCCTTCTCCTTCTCCTCTCTCTCTCTCCTTCTCCTTCTCCTCTCTCTCTCTCCTTCTCCTTCTCCTCTCTCTCTCTCCTTCTCCTTCTCCTCTCTCTCTCTCCTTCTCCTTTTCCTCTCTCTCACGCCTTCTCTTTCTCCTCTCTCCCTCTCCTTCTCCTTCCCCTCTCTCTCTCTCCTTCTCCTTCTCCTCTCTCTCTCTCCTTCTCCTTCTCCTCTCTCTCTCTCCTTCTCCTTCTCCTCTCTCTCTCTCCTTCTCCTTCTCCTCTCTCTCTCTCCTTCTCCTTCTCCTCTCTCTCTCTCCTTCTCCTTCTCCTCTCTCTCTCTCTCCTTCTCCTTCTCCTCTCTCTCTCTCCTTCTCCTTCTCCTCTCTCTCTCTCCTTCTCCTTCTCCTCTCTCTCTCTCTCCTTCTCCTTCTCCTCTCTCTCTCTCCTTCTCCTTCTCCTCTCTCTCTCTCCTTCTCCTTCTCCTCTCTCTCTCTCCTTCTCCTTCTCCTCTCTCTCTCTCCTTCTCCTTCTCCTCTCTCTCTCTCCTTCTCCTTCTCCTCTCTCTCTCTCTCCTTCTCCTTCTCCTCTCTCTCTCTCCTTCTCCTTCTCCTCTCTCTCTCTCCTTCTCCTTCTCCTCTCTCTCTCTCCTTCTCCTTCTCCTCTCTCTCTCTCCTTCTCCTTCTCCTCTCTCTCTCTCTCCTTCTCCTTCTCCTCTCTCTCTCTCCTTCTCCTTCTCCTCTCTCTCTCTCCTTCTCCTTCTCCTCTCTCTCTCTCCTTCTCCTTCTCCTCTCTCTCTCTCCTTCTCCTTCTCCTCTCTCTCTCTCCTTCTCCTTCTCCTCTCTCTCTCTCCTTCTCCTTCTCCTCTCTCTCTCTCCTTCTCCTTCTCCTCTCTCTCTCTCCTTCTCCTTCTCCTCTCTCTCTCTCCTTCTCCTTCTCCTCTCTCTCTCTCCTTCTCCTTCTCCTCTCTCTCTCTCCTTCTCCTTCTCCTCTCTCTCTCTCCTTCTCCTTCTCCTGTGTCTCTCTCCTTCTCATTCTCCTCTCTCTCTCTCCTTCTCCTTCTCTCTCTCTCTCTCCTTCTCCTCTCTCTCTCTCTCTCTCCTTCTACTCTCTGTCTCTCCTTCTCCTTCTCCTCTCTCCCTCTCCTTCTCCTTCTCCTCTCTCTCTCTCCTTCTCCTTGTCCTCTCTCTCTCCTTCTCCTTCTCGTCTCTCTCTCTCCTTCTCCTTCTCCTCTCTCTCTCTCCTTCTCCTTCTCCTCTCTCTCTCTCCTTCTCCTTCTCCTCTCTCTCTCTCCTTCTCCTTCTCCTCTCTCTCTCTCCTTCTCCTTCTCCTCTCTCTCTCTCCTTCTCCTTCTCCTCTCTCTCTCTCCTTCTCCTTCTCCTCTCTCTCTCTCCTTCTCCTTCTCCTCTCTCTCTCTCCTTCTCCTTCTCCTCTCTCTCTCTCCTTCTCCTTCTCCTCTCTCTCTCTCCTTCTCCTTCTCCTCTCTCTTTCTCCTTCTCCTTCTCCTCTCTCTCTCTCCTTCTCCTTCTCCTCTCTCTCTCTCCTTCTCCTTCTCCTCTCTCTCTCTCTCCTTCTTCCTCCCCTCTCTCTCTCTCCTCCTCCTTCTCCTCTCTCTCTCTCCTTCTCCTTCTCCTCTCTCTCTCTCCTTCTCCTTCTCCTCTCTCTCTCTCCTTCTCCTTCTCCTCTCTCTCTCTCCTTCTCCTTCTCCTCTCTCTCTCTCCTTCTCCTTCTCCTCTCTCTCTCTCTCCTTCTCCTTCTCCTCTCTCTCTCTCCTTCTCCTTCTCCTCTCTCTCTCTCCTTCTCCTTCTCCCTCTCTCTCTCTCCTTCTCCTTCTCCTCTCTCTCTCTCCTTCTCCTTCTCCTCTCTCTCTCTCCTTCTCCTTCTCCTCTCTCTCTCTCCTTCTCCTTCTCCTCTCTCTCTCTCTCCTTCTCCTTCTCCTCTCTCTCTCTCCTTCTCCTTCTCCTCTCTCTCTCTCCTTCTCCTTCTCCTCTCTCTCTCTCCTTCTCCTTCTCCTCTCTCTCTCTCCTTCTCCTTCTCCTCTCTCTCTCTCCTTCTCCTTCTCCTCTCTCTCTCTCCTTCTCCTTCTCCTCTCTCTCTCTCCTTCTCCTTCTCCTCTCTCTCTCTCCTTCTCCTTCTCCTCTCTCTCTCTCCTTCTCCTCCTCCTCTCTCTCTCCTTCTCCTCCTCCTCTCTCTCTCCTTCTCCTCCTCCTCTCTCTCTCCTTCTCCTCCTCCTCTCTCTCTCCTTCTCCTCCTCCTCTCTCTCTCCTTCTCCTCCTCCTCTCTCTCTCTCCTTCTCCTTCTCCTCTCTCTCTCTCCTTCTCCTTCTCCTCTCTCTCTCTCCTTCTGCTTCTCCTCTCTCTCTCTGCTTCTCCTTCTCCTCTCTCTCTCTCCTTCTCCTCCTCCTCTCTCTCTCCTTCTCCTTCTCCTCTCTCTCTCTCTCCTTCTCCTCTCTCTCTCCTTCTCCTTCTCCTCTCTCTCTCCTTCTCCTTCTCCTTCTCCTCTCTCTCTCCTTCTCCTCTCTCCTTCTCCTTCTCCTCTCTCTCTCCTTCTCCTCTCTCCTTCTCCTTCTCCTCTCTCTCTCCTTCTCCTCTCTCCTTCTCCTTCTCCTCTCTCTCTCCTTCTCCTCTCTCCTTCTCCTTCTCCTCTCTCCTTCTCCTTCTCCTCTCTCTCTCTCCTTCTCCTTCTCCTCTCTCTCTCTCCTTCTCCTTCTCCTCTCTCTCTCTCCTTCTCCTTCTCCTCTCTCTCTCTCCTTCTCCTCCTCCTCTCTCTCTCTCCTTCTCCTCCTCCTCTCTCTCTCCTTCTCCTCCTCCTCTCTCTCTCCTTCTCCTCCTCCTCTCTCTCTCCTTCTCCTCCTCCTCTCTCTCTCCTTCTCCTCCTCCTCTCTCTCTCCTTCTCCTCCTCCTCTCTCTCTCCTTCTCCTCCTTCTCTCTCTTCTCCTCTCTCTCTCTCCTTCTCCTTCTCCTCTCTCTCTCTCTCTCTCTCTCTCTCTCCTTCTCCTTCTCCTCTCTCTCTCTCTCTCTCTCTCTCTCTCTCTCCTCTCTCTCTCTCTCTCTCTCTCTCTCTCTCTCTCTCTCTCTCTCTCTCTCTCTCTCTCTCTCTCTCTCTCTCTCTCTCTCTCTCTCTCTCTCCTTCTCTCTCCCCCCATGCCTCACCAGTGGATTTGTGCACGCAAGCAGCAGATTGCTTTTCTAATGGATTTCTTATTAATTTTCATTGACGTTTCTCTCTTTTCAGTTTATTTTTCCATGTGAGAGGCTGATCCCCTTATGGACACAAAAGATAGGGAAAAGCTTTTAAATGCATTTGAATTTGATGTTTTGAATTCCCTCTTCTTCGCTATATCCTTTTTCCCCACTTATTTTCTCCTTTTCTCCTTTTCTCCTTTTCTCCTTTTCTCCTCACCCCTCCTTCTCTTCTGCTTCCTCCTTCTTCATCTTCCACCCTGCCACTCTGCCATTCTCTTTTCTCTCTGGGTTTGGAGTTTCTTTTTAGTCACACACTCTGTGCTTGTTTCTTGTTTTCTTACTGGTACCTGAGGTTTGAATTACCTCTTGTACGAACAATGATTGTGGTGGTGTCTTGTTTCTTCACTTGGTTTTTGGTCTGAGCCTATTGTTTGAAAAGGCCTTGGCTAAACGAAACAGATTAAGAGGCTCTTTAAGGTTTGAAAGATTTGTTTCTTTTATTTATTTATTTATTTTGATGTTATAAACTCATTACTCATGCTTTAGCCTCTAATGGGATGTTTGAGTTGTGATTATCTTTTCTTTAGTTTTGGTTTGTGTTGTCCACATGTGAGTAGATATGACCTATCTCCTATTTTTACTCAATTATTTATTTTCTCTTCTTTAATATATTTATTTTCTTCTCAATTTTTTTTTTTACTTTTTACTTTAATTACTGGTGCGCAGACCATGCTTTTTAATTTTGTAGCCTGAGTAGTTTTATTAACTTGCAAATGTAATGGATTGGCAAAGTTCATAAACCCAGTCACTAAATGGGAATGCAGAATCATGCAAGCTCTCTCCTTTGCACAAATGAACTTTTATCTACCTACAAGGCCTTTATCCACTGCTTGATAAAGTACTGCTCCCCCCCACCCCCACCCCCACGGGCTGCCACCTCTGCCTCACAACTTGCTAAGCTTGACACCTTAGAAAGTGAGGCCTTCAAAATCGTTGGCATCACCTACAATGAAGCTGAGTGTTGTGGGCTTATCACTTTCATCACATTACAGACAGCTGGGTAGTCTATCTGTCTTCTCCCACCTCCTTTCTTGTTTTGCACCCTCTGCCCTTTTCCTTCTCAACCCCTCCCCCCCCCTTCCCTGGTTTGCTTTTGGGTGCACGTGATGTGCTTGCAACCCTGTTCTGGTGGAACTCCCAAGATCCAGATGATCTCGCATTCTCAGTCATCCAGCTCTTCCATGAAGTTCAATATAAAAATAGGACCACATGCCTTGAAGCACGTGAAGGATCAGGAGCACTCCCCTCAGTCCCCCTGAGATGATGATTTTTTTTAATGTCGTGAACAAACTTTGGTCCATCGTGGGCGATGAAGGTTGTGGTCAAGTTTCATCAAAATGTTGTGTGTTGTTTTGGAGACGAGAGCAACTCCCTATTTTGGGCGAGTTTTAACCACCCCCCCCCCCCCACTCCATAGACCCCCTTTCATGAGTACATATTTTGATGCGGTCAATACATCTTCGTTGAGCATCAGATTACGAAGTTGGTAGCAAAGTTTCATCAAAATAGTTTGTTTGGTTCAAGCAATAATGACTGAAGTGTTTACGAACTGACTGACGGACTGACTCGTTCACTCACCTATGGACATTGCTCCATCACATAAGCTCACCTGACTAAAGTCCAAGTGAGCTAAAAATGATAATAACCATTCTAAAATGATATTGATGTACAGTAAATCCATGTGACTATTGCACATCGGCTTTTGAATCGTTGTCTGTAGTATCGTCACCCGCAGAGATCTCTTCCATCCATCCCTCAGAAATTTGGCATTCCACAAGGTGAAATTGTTTGTTTCCTGTTTTATACAACTGATGTTTTGCCTCTTGGATAATTATTGATGATTCTATTATATGAAAAATTATTTGGATTTACAGGATAGCTCAAAGATATCATAATCACCCTTGAGCTCTCTCATCTCATTTAGATGGCTGGCCCAACGAAATATCTGTCATCCTGGTACTTCACAGGTGGCTATCACATCTTTTAGTATTCTATGGTAGATGTTATGGTCCCTTTCAAAATGAGATGGCCATTATATGCTGGTACCTGGCCAAATTCTTGTCCAAATTCCACACCTCAGTGATGATTTAACCAGCAGACCAAATGCACCATCAAATCCCAGTAAAATATGTATTCACTAGAATATAATATAGAAACCATGTTGCATGCTCAGGGCAGTGAAGTTGTATTTTTGTTACCTGTACAACTCGTCTAAGGATTAAAAACCAGGAGCATGACTTTACACACTTATTATTTGTGTTGCTAGCCTGATTGAAATACCTGAGCAAATCTTCCAGTCTTTTTTTGTAATCGATTCCTGGTAAAGTTTCCCTCTTCAAAACAATAATGTCTTATCAGCAGCTATGACCTGTCTTCAGTGGTCGACATTCTCAATCTGGGATTTAAAAGCAAGCACTCTCTGTGCACACCGAATACAAATCATTTGTGTATAGTGTCAAGGCGTACAGCTCTCTGCAATGGGATATTATCACTCTGATCCACTTCACATTTGTTGATGCTGTTGAGTCTAAGACCTTGAACATCATGTCTTGACAGCAGGCCAGGGAAGAAGGCAGAAATGCTCTCTCCCACATCAGAAAAAGGTCAATGGCTTCAGTTTTTTATGATGCAATCTCATCTGGTCTCACACCAACTGTTCTTTTCCTCCACTTGACTGTCCAGCCATTTTTTACACCACTTTTATGTGGGCACTCAGAAACAAGTTCACACAGTCATTTGTACACCTTAGCAGGAAGGTCAAGTATGGCAACGTGCACATTCTAATGGTGATTAGTGAGTGAGTATATATGATGCATGTCAGTTTGTTAATACATTGATCTAAGGTTCATGGATCACATGCAAGACAAAGACATTAGGAGACATCAGTTTACTTTTACATAAATTGCAAAGACATTAGACCATCAACAAACAGCTATGATACATGGGATTTGAACCTGCCAGGTTCCCCACATCAGTCAGGTGCTCAGATGGGAATGATATCAGGCCAAGTTTTGACATGATCTAGTGTACCATAGCTGCTTTACAGTATGGTATGGTCTGACACATCTCTGCTTAAGAAATTCGCTCCCAATGACATTCAAAGTTCTTTTCACATCTGGTGTGCAAATCCCCCCCTCCCCCCCCCCCCCCGCAAGCATTCATGCAGTGCATCACTCAACATATGGACTGTTTTTTTTTTCATCTGTTCTTCCTGTGGAACACGACATCTCTAAAGGCAGTGTTTTGACACAAATCTTCTTTTTGGTGAAGATAAATGATCCTTCTTTCTCCCTGAACCTTACTCTATACCACTTTACAGATGTTTCCACTGTATGTCAAACAGTTCTTCACTTCTGCAACAGACAGGTGACTACTACTCTTCTTTCAGCTTATTTTGGAAAGATGAGAAGCTCTTGTCTTATCTTGCAAAGAGAGAGATGAGAAGAAGAGAAGCTTATCTTGCAAAAGATGGCCTACAAAGCCAGTCGCCGACTGGGAATCCTCCCTCGCGCAAAGTCCTTCCTTGGCCCACCTGAGCTCCTGACCACATACAAAGCTTTCGTCCGCAGCCTGATGGAGCACTGCTCTCCCCTCTGTGCTGGTGCTCCTCCCTCCCACCTTTCTCGGCTTCACGCCATGGAAACCAAGGTATTTCGGATCATTGGCATCTACCGCAATGAAGCGGAGTCTTTGGGCCTTTCACTCTCTCACCACAGGCAGGTCTTTCTGTCTTCTACTGTCTACTCTCCGGTCTCGCCCCCCCCCACCCGCTCTGTCTGCGATTTGTCCCCACCATATTTCCGCAGGGTGCTCAAGGTCCGCCAACAAACCCTTCTGGTAAAACTACCAAAATCACGAATCACTGCTCACCTTCACTCTGTCATTCCTCTTTTTTCAAGCCTTTGGAATAAACTCCCTCATTCTGTTCAATCCCGTTCTTCCCTCCAGGCCTTCAAAACAGCTATTCACCACCACCTCTTATCATCCCCCATCCAAATCATCGATCTTTTCTACCCCCGTTAATCCACCCCAAACCCACCTCCGTCAAATTCCCTGCTTTCCTTCCTGAAAGTCCCTGTAATGTCCATCTTGTAGACCCCGTGTTCCCCACCCCATCCCTCTCCCTTCCGAATGTCTCTGCTCCACACTGTTTTGTCCTTTCCTCTCCCGCCCCTCCTTGTCTCATGCCCCCTTGCTGTGCATTGTGTGTTAGCTCTCATATGAGCCTTGACAAGGTATACAACAAACAACAACAAAAAAAGCTCTTTCCCCACATTCGATTATGGTGTTCAACCTTGGCAAGTCACATTATCTTTCCAATTTTACTCCTCAATGCGGCATTGGAAATTATTCATTTTTGTAGCAATGGATTTTATCAATTAAAGGTTGATAAGAGCATTCTTACTGTCTTGGGAAATGAGTTGCGGATTGTGTTTCAAGCATTCGTCCTTTATCAGAGTAAAAAATGGCACTTTGGAAATTAAACGAATGAAGTGGAGTGAGAGGTCTTGTGAGGCCACGAGCCTGATCATTAGAATAAGCTGTCTTAGGCAGTCCACTTCCAGAGGACTTGTCAGGTGTTGACTGGGCATACTTTACCAGGTGAAAGCTTTTCTTGACCTCTCTCAACTTCTCATGATGTAAGTGCTATTCATACACAGTGCAATTTAATATTGCTTCCCATTTTGGGCTAAAGCTGCCACATCTCACCTTACACTTGTGATAGTTTCCTGTTTCATTGCCATTGCTTAACACAGAAAATCAGTGCACAAGGTTAGGCCATTTTTGCAATTATCTCATTTGATTTTTGCTCTGTATTCCCTTTTTCACACTGCCAAGTATGTGAATCCTGCAGTGCAATGCACAAATTTGTTTCTGTCCTTTTATCCCCTCTTTCAAATTATGTTGTTTCTGTCCTTTTATCTTCCCTTCATCACTAGCGTGAGAACCTTTATCTCTTTTCGCACAGCAGGATTCAGTCTGGTTTTGCACAGTTCACTCTGTAATGCTAATAACAGGTCATTAATGTCTTATAGTAAGACAAAAGTCGATGATTCAGGCTCTTGAACTTGCTCTGAGTTTTTATGACCCCAAAATTTGAGTGAGGATTTGATCCCTTGGTAGCTTAGATGTCAACTCATATGATTTGCCAGTAAATCAAACAGATTTTTGGCATTTATGAAGTCTTATGGGTGGGTGTAAGAAGATTTTTTTTCACGGATTTTGTGCTTTATGCATCAATCAGAATAGAGGTTTACACAATCTAAATGTGGTTATCATTATATTTAGACAATTGCCTTCAATTTAATCGTGCATGCAGAAATAGCAGATAATATAAACGAATGTGTTCGGTTTATCTTTTTTCAAAGATGAACAAATGACAATTTCTCTTTGTACATGTTCACAAAAATAGAAATAGGCACAGAATATCTTAAATTTCTGACAACCAAGCAAAACAGATAAGTACTGAGTCAGCATAGATCTAGATTTACACTGAAGCTACAAGGTGAATTTCTCTCATCACTATGTGGACCCTCACGAACAAACAAAAAAAACCCATAAAAAAACAAGCACTGTATATTTGACCAGGTTTCAGCCATAGTGGATTAAAGCATTTTTCTGGAGTAATCCTGAATCAAAATTATACGAACAATTAACCCAGTGCACCGTATGTGCCCATGATGTGAAAGTTTCAGCATTGAGTATTTATGATGCGAAGGAACACTGTACATTAAAGCTGCATCAAAATATCATGAAAGGCACTCCCTTATAATAAGAGCATGTATAAAAGGGTAGTGAAAGCACCAAGATATATACATTGTCTTTCTGTTGGAAGACTTCAAAAAAATACATTTCCAATGGATATTTTAATGGTCAGTCTTATCGGTAGTAACCCAATGGGTTCATATGGATGTAGTAGAAATTTTCCAAGTGGTGTGCAAATGCTCTTATTTGTTTTGGGATTGACTATGTAAAGAAGAATGTAGAGGAGAACATGCTAATACGGATCTTTTTCAATATATACATTATCTGAATGGCAAATTTCCATTAATTATGTCCGACTAGCATAGTACCCTCCCTATAGGTGATCTTGTTCCAAGCATGCAACATGTTCTTCTGACACGTACCTTTATTTGAGTGGTACATAGGCAACTGAGAGCTGTCTATATCCACTCCCAAATATAAAAATAAAAATATCCTAGGTGACGTGTATGAAGCAAAAACATATCTAATGCTTATAATTCAAAACACCTCACTGCACCAGAAAACGTGGCGGCAGGAATACTGCACTGTACTGCAATGTAAACGGTGGAGAGTTGTAATACCTCCTTCCTTCCCCCCACCCCACCTAGAGGCAGCAATACACATTTGCATAGAGAATTTGTATCCCTACACCCCCCCCCCCCCACTTCCACCTCCCAAGACCACCAGCAAAGATAAAAACACCCCTATACACTCATTGCAATCATGATTATCCTATGTAGCAATTGTAAAGGTCTTTGTCTGAGGTCATTATTTACTTTTAATAATATGTATATATGCATCAGGAAGAGGATAATTGGGTTTGAGTAATTTATTGGCACAATTAACCTGTTCATGGTCACATATCTTTTCCACATATCTCGCGGGATTTGAGTTGGACAGGTGACTGTGACAGTGGGGAGGAGATTTGAAGGTTTGAAGTGTGAAGAGGATTGACACCTTATGGTTTGGAGGCAAAGGTTGAGGACTTAGGGTTTGTGAGGGGGGTGAGTGGAGAGAATTGAGGACTTGGTCAAATTTTGTATTGCGTGGGTTTTCCGTGGGTCCCTGCTAGTATTAATAATTAGCATAAGGCACAATTTGGAAGAAAAAAAACGATGCAGACATGGTCGGAAATGACAGTCAGCTTCCATTCTATCAGATAGCACTAAATGGAACACAAAAGTATGAACATACCTCCCTCATCTGGGATACCTTTCAAATATGTCTCAAGGAGGGTTGGCAGTAAGCATGTCTTTTCCAGTTGGAGATGTGAACCGATTTACCATACTAAATGCTGTTATCCACAGACGTCTGTAAAGTATGTACATTGAGTAGTGGATGATGCATTCATGGAGAACAGACAAAGTGCTCAGTGATTGTCACATTAGTGCAAGAAAGTTATTCATTGGTAGGAATGTCTTACAGTCCCACAGATCCAAGAATAAAGATGCACTGCACAAAAGTACTGGCAGTCAAAGCTGGTCAGAGTTTGATCAGAGTAGAGCAGAATGGTGCTCGCTGAGCAGCTGTACAATTGCAGTTTTTCTTTGCAGATCTGGAGCACAAATATGGCCACTAAGGAGATGTGACAATGTGCCGAACCATGGCCCATGTCCTATGAAGCTTCAAACCCACTGAAGCTTCAAACCCACTGAAGCATGGCTGAAATCCCACCGAAGAGAACTGCTGTATTAGCTGTATGTGGATACAATGACAGAAGATTGTATTGCAGTATTCAGAGGACATCAGTATGATGAGCTGTCACTTGAAGCAATATATCTTTTGCCAGAGCCAAAGTGCTTTAGTTGAAGACTAACTCCAACAGCCAACAGTGACTCTCTCCTGACCTCTATTTCTTAGTTGTCTTATCCTGTGGACTTGCATCCTTATGTCCATGATCTCATACTTCTTTCCAATACTTAACACATCATTCCATCACTATCTCTTGTTGACATACATAGTTTGAGGCCACCTACATATGCAGGGATTCACAGTTCACCAGAATGCACAAATGCTTGGCAGAGTTCTGATCTCGTAAATATGGAAGATAACATGGCGGACGGCAAGTGGCAAAGTATCCTTGGGAATAAAATGAAGAATTATGGGATTTCTGTTGTGTCCTCGGTTGTGTGGATCAACATGGCAATGACAAAATTCAAAGTATCAAGATATCGTCACAAAAGGATACCTCAGGATAAAAAAACAAACTGTGCCAGCCGCAGTTTGATTAAATTTAACATGGCAATGGATAGAGTCTGATAATCTGAGATAAAGTTTGTTCCTCATTTTGACAAATATGATGTGTGTTATACTCTGAATTACTCTATCGTTTGTCACCTTTGGCTAGATTTAAATATAACTATTCAATGAACTCATCAACTCATGCTAAATAAGTATATTTATCATTGGTCGGCAAGAGATTCTAATATATGACCAAGCAAAATGTTTTACCTCTGAGTTTAGGGCTATAACCAACCATTCCTTTCACACCGTGATGCGCATAGGGCTGCCAAGGCAATTTCATTTGGCTAAGGAATACAATCCTGGACAGGTCGCCACTTCAACACAGGATACTCAAATTGCTTATTACCCCGGTAAGCTGGTACTCATGCCAACCTCAGAAGGATGACAGGCTGAATCAGCCCATCTGGTGTTATTTCAGCAGCACAACAGGGGCTCAAACTCAAGACCCCAAGATCTTAAGCCAGCCACCTTCACAGTAAAGCCAGCACCAGGCTTAGAGGGCTATACAGCAAGCTATTCATATATTCACCTTTCAAGTGTTGGTTTGTAGTCTCTGAGCATCTCTCTGGTGAATCCTAAAGTACTATCAACTTTCACAAGATAATTCTTAACCACATCAACATCAACATCATAGGGATAGTGGCTCAAGTGTTTTTGTTTTTGTCCACCCACCTAAGTTCTCGACGTAGGCTGTGCATGGAGTAAGTCCCTGGTACTCCTTCAACTCTTCTTCATTCAAACAGTGATCTGGGATTTGAGTCTCCTTGCCTGCTCGTTTTCCTTTCGTACGATTGAAATACTGAATGAATCACACACAGTCACCTTTAATGTCTCTCTTTCAGGACCTGAATCTATCCTTCTAGATAGACACAGTCGCTTAGGTTTCTAAAAGTAATAACTTTATGACATTCTTTTCACTGTGATGAATGAGTACTTATATTGGAACGTACCAGAACTCCACTGAGCCTCAGTGGCATTATGGGAAACTGAAATTGAGTCCTGCATTATTAACTCAAAAATGACAAACTTTTAAATCCCTCCACCACACATTCTTTGCCCTTTGAAATATCCTTCCCTTTGTCCATTCTTCCTAACTTTCCTCGACTGTCCGTTTTCTTCATGATACGTGTCTTTTTGCAATAATATAAGGATCATGGAACATTTTGTACATAGATCACTTGCAGGGCAGGAACTTCTTTGGAGAAGAAAATCATCGTTAGGAACTATCATGTGTTTCTTTTCATGAATTACATGGATATTAGTAGACAATGAACAGATAAACACAATGTATGAGATTTGAACCTGGGATCCCAGCACCATGAGCTATGTACTCACATAAGAACGTCAAATAGCCTAACCCCTTTCCCTTCCCTTCCTTTTCTCAATTTTTTTCTTGCTTCTCCCCCTCCTTTTCCCGTTGAATCCCTGCGTACAAAAATATGTGCATGTGCCTTATTTTCTGTGATGTTTTATTTTTACACATGTTTAACTGGTTCCATTCCGCTTGACTCTAAGCGACCTAACTTCTTGCAATTTATGCATTTATGAAGCTCATTGTCTGGATAATAAAATATAATGGGGATGAGTAACTCATTGCGGCCACTTGTGCTCAGGAACATTGAGGAGTGAATCAGTCCCAATGACTGTGGAGCTGGTGGAGACAGCAGGAGCAAGTTTGGGAATCGCACTCTCCACAACGACATTTGAGATGGGACAACAAGCAGTTATTATTGAGAACGTGAGGGCGGGCAGTGCAGCAGACAGGTGAGTTGGTCATTCTTGTTTGTATGCCACATGTAGCATTTGAGAGTTAGGATCAGCTGAGGGATTTCATCGCAAGAAGTATGATATACAAAGGCAGCATTGAGCACAAGTACGAAGCATTTATATTGACTCAAATCACCATTTCACGAGTGCATTTTTCTGCCATGATTATTTCTTATTTTACCATTCAGTGACAGTTATTAATGGGTTTCTGAGATAGACAGTGTCCTGCAAAAGTATTCAACCCCTCCAAAGTTTTCACATTTTGATGCCACCTGAACTTATTTGATGATGCTTTCAAGTCAAACTTAACATAGTCTTCACAAATTACTCCAAAGTGATAAAGCTAAAAAATGCAGATAAAATGTGAATAAGTTCGATAAACAGAGAAAATGAGATGATTATCAGTTGCACAGGTATTCAAACCCTTTGTCTAATTAACCTTAAATCACTTCAGGAGCAAATTATTTGTTTGAAAGGTGAAAAAGAAGTACAATAGGTTTCACCTTAATGTAATCAGTGGTTTAACTTAAAAATTAAGCTCACACACTTATCTAAGGAGTTTAAAGATGCATCTCACTTGGTCAACCAACAAGGCAAACATGAAGTCCAAGGAGCTTTCCAAAGAATTCAGACATGAAGTGGTGGAGAAGCACCGCTCAGGAGAGGGTTACAAGAAGATTTCAATCACTCATTATCCTTTTGAGTACAGTTATTTATTCCTGTGCAGCCTGTGGATTCTTGGCTGCATAATATTCTGGGAACACAGCTGTGCCACTGATGCAATTCCCCGTTACCAGAAAGCTGGAACTCATTTTGCCACCCTCAGAAGGATAACAGACCGAGTCAACCAATTCTATTCCATTGGGACCATACTCAATGCTCAGCATTGGTGCTGCCGAAGCAGTTTACTGGGCTGTTCGGCACAATCCTCAATGGGTCGCCACTCCGACGCAGGATACTCAAATGGCTCAATCATCCCAGCAAGCTGGTACTCGTTTTGCCGACCTCGGAAAATGACAGGCTGTCAACCCCACCTGGTATTTCTTCAACAGCCAAGCAGGATTTGAACTCAGGACCCAAGGATCCCAAGCCTGCCACCCTAACCATTAAGCCAATACCAGGCTTTTTGTTTGCAGTGAAATCCATTATGAAGATGTGGAAGACGTATCCCAGATATAATTGCCCATCCAAACTCAGCAGCCGGGCATACAGGAAACTGGTTTGTGATGTCACTGCAAGTGGCAAAAAAGAAACCATTATTGAAATTGATGTATCTATAAGCTCACATGAAAAAAAAAACATCTTAATGACACTGCAGTCATATGGAGAAAAGTTTTTTGGTCAGATGAGACAAAAATTGAACTCTTTGGTCTAAATTCAAAGTGTGACGTCTGGCACAAATCAAATAATGCACATCACCCAGTCAACACCATCCCTACTGTCGAGCATAGTGGTAGCAGCGTCATGTTATGGGGCTGCTTTTCATCAGCAAGGACTGGCAATCTTGTCAGGATAGAAGGGACAATGGGCGGTGCAAAGTACAAGATAATCTTTGATGAAAACCTGCTTGATCGAGTCGGCCATGAATCTGAAACTGGGTAGGAGATTCACATTTCAGCAAAATAATGATCCAAAGCATAAAGCTAAAGCCACACTGGAGTGGCTGAATAATAGTAATAAAATAAATGTTCTTGAGTGGCCCAGTCAAAGTCCTGACCAACCAAGTTGAGTATTTATTATGAGATTTGAAGATTGCAGTCCATCGATGATCCCCATCAAACTTGGCAGAACTAGAGCAATTTTCACGTGAAGAATGGGTGAAGATGTCACCATCTCACTGTATAAAGCTGGTAGAGACCTACACCTACCCAAATAGACTCATAGCAGTCATTGCTGCAAAAGGTGTTTCCACCAAGTACACTGACCTAAGGGGCTGAACACCTTTTCAACCAGTGAATTTTGATTTTCACATGTTTTTTTGTAGGTATTCCTGACATGTAACCTCCTTCAACAATAACAGAATTTAGTTTTTTCTCTTCAGTTATGAATAAAAAAGTTCATTTGGAAAAATTGTTTCTATATCATTCATAATTCCTCGAAATGTGGCATTTTTGGAAGGGGGTGAATACTTTTGCAGGCCACTGCATATATCGTGTATGTATTCTGGATATCACTTTTGGAAATCTTCATGTTGCTTACAAGTATATTTTATTTATTAATCAAAAGGCATTTTGTAAAGATTAAGTGGACTTCTTGTTTAAGAAGATGGTGGCTATTTACGATATACAGTGTATATACAGGGGGCTGCAAAAGTAGGTATACAGTAATGAAAAACAAAACGTGCACACAAAACGTATTTTATTGATTAAATTATACAAGCATATCAATAATAACATATCATACCAATTTTAATGATTGAAATGAATTCTCATATTAAAGGAATCCTCGCACCACTATCATAATACTGGTAATACTGGTATAATCCTTACTGTATACCTACTTTTGCAGCCCCCTGTATATATTGTGACGTCCACGGGACTTGAACAGTCCCGCCAACGTAGAATGAGCTGAAACGATGGAGGCGGTTTATTTTTTATAACCCAAAGATGGCGGTTTTAATCGCTCTACAGCAAACGGGACGAGGAAGGTGACACGAGTCGCTTTTCACTGAGTTAATAATGTTTATTTCTCTAACCAGAAATAATAAGACTAGGCAGGAGGAGGGATCCG
The DNA here is from genome assembly GCF_056783735.1 of Eptatretus burgeri. Taxonomy (NCBI): domain Eukaryota; kingdom Metazoa; phylum Chordata; class Myxini; order Myxiniformes; family Myxinidae; genus Eptatretus; species Eptatretus burgeri. Next base: position 63,464,398 of record NC_140969.1, read on the forward strand.
GGGCGATTCGACGGGATGGTGGTGTGGGTTCAGGCGTGGGGAAAACACAAACAATTCCAATGGATATACAAATCCCAAACCCTCTAAGGCGCCAGGTACACACACACACACACACACACACACACACACACACACACACACACACACACACACACACACACACACACACACACAAAACGTAGCTGGTCCTGGTGGTCAGGCGGGCCCGTGGTGTAGACGCAACAGTCCCTGGATTGGCGTCGGACGAGCTGGCGTTGCGCTCGTCAGGGGCAGGAGACACCGTGGTGCTGCCGACCTCCTGGTGTCGGCCCAAGTCCGCTCACAGCCGCCAGGGAGCCAGTTCTGGCACCAAGTTGCGAGCAGGAGAGGGAGGCAGGTCCGCCCGCCGTTCGACCCCGTACTCCGAGCCAGCAGAACCCCAGAGCCAACCGAGGTGAGGCAGGAGGCACAGCAAGGCCACGAGACATGATCAATCCAGGAACGAACCAGCGTAACAATCGAGCACGCTCCGAGCCCAACAGCCTCCACCAAAACGGTTTTTCTTTATCGATCTTCTTCTTCCTCCTTTTTTCCCCAAACAGAACCTTTTTATCCTCGAGTCCTCGTCACTTCCAATTGAGCCGTTTTATTGGCCCTCCACCGTCGCCTTCCGCCAATCATGATCACGGGGCGGAGCCATCCGCAGCACTGTCCTGTGACGTCACGGCAAGCCTCCAGGGAATACTAAAAGGGGTTTACGCAGACACACTTACCCTAACCCGTCTCCCTATCTAATTACGTGACAATTATCATTTCCCCCTTGAAGAAATGGACATTTACTAGACAACTTATCACCACTGAATTGCTACTTATTATATTGAGATCCTGGTACACTCGAACAGCATGGCATACCTAATTAAACATCCTAATTACCCTTTGAATGCATACCCCCCCTCAGACGTAACACTGCCCCCTCCTCTGGTACCGCAGCTCCTGCAAGGTATATCACAGGCGCTACCGTACCAGCCTTAACACTTACTGACTCACACCTAATTAACCTAACGAAATAAAGTAGGAGGGGCAATGGGCAGCGAGCCGCAGCTAACTTACCTATCCTGCTCAATGTACTACCCCCTTATGGCCTTATCCTCACCTAAACAATCATTCATTTTTTTTTTTTTATCACATGAGAGCACTGAGCGAAGTTGCACTCCATCCTCTGGATCACCGCTCTTGTCCAACACTCTTCCAGTGATCTGGGGAGGGGAAATAACAGGTTCCACAAAAACACAACACTTATACTTTACATTCCTACTCTAAGCCTTAACGACACTATTCACGGAATATTTACACTTGACCGCGTCCCCCAGTGGATGCTAATAGACCCAGCATTACCTGGGGAGCCAATTTTCAAATTTGCTTGCCCCAAAATTATGCGGACATCATGCCCTTGCTGCACCTGTCAAGTTGTGCGGGATCGAGTGGGACTCACACATCTTCACAACACTCACACCATGGTCATCATCACATTTCTAGGTCATGGTCCCCATTTTAATGATGCAGGCTGAATCCCGTCATGGCCGTGGGGTGGGTTCCTACAAGATGATGGGGGCATCTCAGGTGCAACCATGCCCACAGGTAAGCTTTAGTCCAACCCGGACGTTTCTCCGCCCCGCTCCCTTTGATGCCCACCCCCCTGGTAGCCATCAGCTCTAACCCCATACAACACACTGAAAGGGGTCTCACTGGCTCCTCTGGCCTTCTTGGGTCGCCAAGGTCCTACCCGCCTTGGTCGCCCAACCAGACCCTCTCCCAGTTGCCTCCAGACACTGTCACCATTAGCCACCAGGGGTGAATCTCCTTGAAGGGGGTCGCAATTCCCTCTCACCGTGAGCTTCAGCAATCCCTGTGGACAAGCACATCATCCCCACCCACAAAACCCACATGACTCCCCCACCCCATCAGCCTTACATGTGATACCTGCATTTCTAACACTTCACCGACCATGACCTTCCCTGTTACCACACCATGCCCAATAAAAAATCAACATGTGCACCATACATTTCACTTCTTAACTTGAAACAACTCGCACAGCACTTTTCCTCACCCGATCCACGCACCAGCCATTGGACAGCCACTCGTGCCCGCTTTGTCACCAATTACCCACTGTCCCTATTGTCACTCCAAAACCCAGCAGAACTTACAAACTCTCACCTTCAGCACATGTGGCAGGAGGCTTCCCAGGCCCAAGCTCCCGCACAGAAGCGGCCAATCTTCCCCTCACACGCTCTATCCAATCCGGAATATCCCGACCCATGTAAGAGCTCAATCGGTCACAATGGACGATCTGTGGGAGTGCATGGCGGCCCATCTGGATTTTAAAAACTATATCGGTTACCTGTCGGAGTATCACACCGGGGCCCTTCCGGGGGGGGTGAGTTTCGGGCACACACCCTTCCTCCTCTGTGGCCGGAAGAGCCAAATGAGGTCTCCAGGGAGGAATCGGGGAGGCGTGTGTCCGAGAGTCATACCTCAATTTAGCACGCGAGGAAGCCAAACCTATTCGCTCTCTCGCAAAGTCATGAGCTTTCTCTATGCTCTTACGCATTTTGGAAGCATAACCCTCCTCCGAGGTCCATGTTGGGGTTTCAGGTGCCACGCCCAGCCACAAATCAACAGGGACCCACATCACCCACATCAGCAAGGCAGGGGTGCAGCACGTGGCCTCATGCTGCGCAGTCCTGTATGCCATCAGGACAAAGGGGAGATGTTCGTCCCAGTCCTGCTGATTCTGGGAGGTAAAGAGAGCTAACTGGGTGAGCAGAGTTTTATTAAACCTCTCCACCATCCCATCCGACTGTGGCCTTAGAGGAGTTGTCCGAGTCTTGTGAATTTGGAGGAGCTCGCACACTGAACGTAGGAGTTCGGACTCGAAGTTCCGGCCCTGGTCTGTGTGCAGCTCCCTCGGAGTTCCAAAACAGGTGAAGAACCCCTCCACTAGTGCTTGGGCAACCAGCCATGCTTCCTGATTGGGCAATGCATAGGCCTCCGGCCATCTGGTAAAGTAGTCCATTGCCACCAGAATATACTTGTTGCCTCGGTGGATGATGGGTAGGGGCCCGACCACATCAACCGCTACCCTCTCAAGTGGTGCTCCTACATTATAAATTTTGAGGGGGGCCTTACGTGCGCATGGTGGTGTTTTCTTCCCCCGGCAGAGTTCGCACCAACGTACCCATTTTTGGACGTCGCTGCCCGAGTTCACCCAATAGAATCTCTGCCTCAATTTCCCTAGTGTTTTGGTTACACCTAAGTGTCCCATCGTTCGTGTTCCATGTACAAGCCCCATCACCTGTTCTCTCAATTTCGAAGGTACCACCAACAACCAGGAAGCATTTCCACTCGTTGGTAATTCCCACTCCCGGTACAAAATGCCATCCTTCAGCTGGAGCATCTGCCATTGTGCCCAATACGCCTTCACCTGCGCTCCAAGCAAAGCAATTTCTTCCCACGCAGGCCGTTTTCCACCCTCTAGCCAATTACAGAGGTGGCCCAAAACAGGGTCCTCCTTCTGTTCCTTTTTCCAATCGACACTACCAAATTCAGGAGGTGGTTGTGGCAGAGTCCGACGGGTTACTCGGGCGGCACATAGGCATGCATCAATTTGTTCCTGCCCAATCAAATCCCTATTCTCTTGACGTTCACAAAATTTGCATTGGTGCTGCCAACAAGGTCGCCGAGAGAGAGCATCTGCGTTGGCATGTGTTTTGCCGGGCCGATGTTGCACAACAAAATTGTACTGCTGCAGTTTCTCAAGCCACCTTGCAATTTGGCCCTCCGGCTCCTTGAACCGAAGAAGCCATTGCAAGGAGGCATGATCAACCCGGATCACAAATTCCCTCCCGTACAGGTAAGGATGAAAGTGTCCAACTGCAGACAGCAAGGCCAATAATTCTTTGCGAGTGACGCAATAATTTCGCTCGGGCTTTGACAGAGCCCTACTATAATAGGCAATCACTCGTTCGACTCCTTGTTGGACTTAAGACAGGACCGCCCCCAATCCTCCCTGGCTAGCATCCGTGTCAAGGATGAACTGGCCAGTCTCGGCCGGATACGCCAAAACTGGGGGCTTCTATCAGACGTTGTTTTAGGTGATTGAATGCTTTGGTGCAGTTTTCTGACCACACAAATTTAGCTCCCTTCTCTGTCAATTGGTGCAATGGTCTTGCAATACTTGCAAAATTTTCCACAAATTTCCTATAGTAAGAACAGAGGCCCAAAAATCCTTTGACCTCTCTTACATTTCTGGGGGTGGGCCACTCTTTTACTGCCACTGCCTTCATTGGGTCTGTGGCCACACCGCTCTCATTCACCACGTGACCCAGATAAACGACCTCTTTCCTAAAAATTTCGCATTTCCCAGGGTTCAGTTTTAACCCGGCCCCCCTCAATCACCTGAAAACCTCTACCAAATTTTTGGCAGCCTGCTCAAATGTGGGAGCATGGACAAGAACGTCGTCTAAATAGATCAGGCATGTTTGCCATGGCAGCCCAATCAAAACGCGTTCCATCAGACGTTCAAATGTGGCGGGGGCATTGCACAATCCGAAAGGCATGACGACAACCTGCCAGAGGCCCTTCCCTGTGGTAAATGCTGTTTTCTCTCTCCCTTGTTGGTCCATTTCCACCTGCCAGTAGCCACTCTTCAAATCCAATGTAGTGAACCATTTTGAGCCAGAAATGGCATCGAGTGTATCATCAATACGTGGCAGGGGATACGAGTCTTTGAGCATCACCTGATTGAGCTGGCGATAATCCACACACAACCGAATGGTCCCGTCCTTCTTTCTCACCAACACAATGGGTGACACCCAAGGACTTACCGAGGGCTCAATAATTCCAGCCTCCTTCATATTTTCCACCTGTTTTTCAGCCTCATCCCTCTTTGCAAGAGGTCGCCGTCGTGCAGGCTGTCGAACAGGTCGAGCCTCGCCAGTGTCAATTTGGTGCCTGACTAGACTCGTGCGTCCAAAATCCTCAGGAGAGAGAGAATACATCCACATTAGCACCAACCAAATTGTGCAATGACCTTACCTGGTCCACTGTTAACCCCTGTTCTGCTCGGTTTACCATGTCCCTTACTCCCTCTGGCCAATTTGTTTTTCCAAAATTTTGCCCCGACTCTGGCTGACCTGGCGAGTCTGTGGTTCCATCCCCTCTGGTGATCTCCACTACACTGCTACACTTTGCTATAACAGCTCCGCCCCTCACTGTGTGAGGGCTGTCAGACAGGTTGAGCAACCGAACCACTACCATGGGCTGATGTGTATCCACGAGTGTACGACCCACCATCAATCCTGCAGTTTCCCCCGAGCTCCATGGCTCCACCATCCCGAGCTGGCCCACGTGATTGGTCCTTGCCGATATCCGGGCCAGCACCACGGTCTCAGACCTGGGGGCCACGGTCATGGTGCGCGACATCTCCAGTCGCGCCCCCTGCGCCTCCTCGACTTCCCCCAGTCCCTCCAACCGTAGCTTTTCAGTCCCTAGCCACATGTGACCCCGCCCCAGGTCTAGTTGGCAGTCATGTTCCACAAGGAAACTCAACCCCAGAAGGCATCGGTCACACACTTCTGCCACCCACACCACCGCATCGACCTCTAGGCTGCCCAACTCCATCCTCACAACTCCACGACCCATTATCGGTGTCGTTGCTCCCGTAGCCAGTTGGAGACTGTGTCCTGCTAGTCTATCGATTTTGCCCCAACCTCCAACACTTTGGTCTAACACTAGCGAGCTAATAACGGTATCACTTGCACCCGTGTCCACCACTGCTTCACAAAACTCTCCCTCCATCTTTACCCTTACCTGCAAATTCCCCACACCAATTTTCCCACAATTCACTATTTTCACCAAGGGAGGGCACTTCGCCACAATCTCACCACCCAAGCATGGCCCTATATGCTCAGCCCGATCTAGTTTCCCCGACCCCCGACAGTGATCTCTGGACTCGACCGAGGTAAGGGCACCTCGGATAGACCTGGCGGTTCAGCAGGAGGATTCATCCTCTCCGGACTTGAAAGTCTATTGGAGGGTCTCTCCATCGCCGGGTACCGGCAATATCGTTGCATGTGTCCTCTTCGCCCGCACCGGAAACAACTCCCCATAAAAGGCCCCCGTGGGTATCGGTGTAATGTCTCTTCCGGTTCCGGACCCCCTCGGCCATAATCGAATTGCTCTATTGGCTGGGCTGGACCCCGCCGCTTTGGCACACCAACTACCAAATTACCCCTTATCAAACTTGACAGTTTCTGGCAAATTTCCTGAAACATTTGGGTAATGCAAATTTCTCCCAGCCCCTCTCCTTGATCCTGAATCTCCGCCTGTTGGACCGTCACCGATGGCCTCTCTGGCACCAGACCCGGCCGCCTCCACGAGGCCAGCCTGGCTGCGCACTCAGCCGCTCGGTGAACGGTGGGTGGATCCTATAACTCCACTAGCGCTCGGACCTCAGGGTCCGGAAGAGCAGCTAAAAATTTCTCGAGTGCCAGTCTGTCCCATGCCTCCACTGTTAGGTCCCGATACGCAATCCTAACTGATTGGTAAATGTCCTGTGCCAGCTCCTGCACTGTCTCGCCCAACTTTAATTTGCGGTGCTGGAGCTGGGCCCGCACCAGATCACAGTTCGCTGCGAACCCAAACCGACGGCTCAACGCCTCGCAAATGTGGGAGCTGGTCAACATCCCTCCGCGATCATGTTTAACACATCTGCGGCTGGTCCCCGCAACGAGCCACCAAATTCCCTGTACGTTCCCGCTCATTCCACCCGTTTAGTCGGGAAATGCACTCAAATTGCGTCAGAAAAGCTTCAAGGCTCCCTGACCCGTCAAAATTTACCAGCGGGATCACTTTTCCGGTGGCCCGCTTCCCAGTTTCTCCCTTGTCCGAATCCAGCCCAGGGATCAAACACCCTTGTGGCTGTGTATCCAATTTCGGAGCCCACTGTGGCCAAAGATGTTTTGTGGTGAGGGTCTCATGGGTCAATTTTGCCTCCTGTTCCAAACGTTGAATGGACCGATTCACCTCTTCCGCAGGATCCTCTGGGCCCGCACAACCTCCTCCCAGGCTCCGTCACGAGTTTGTAGCTGCTCCTCAACCAACCCGGACACTCTACTTACAAAAGACGGCTCTACCAGGCCTTTATCCAAGACTTCATCTTGGCTCATAATTTTATCTTGTTCGTCCAAACGAGCCTCCAATCCTTTTATCTCCTCCGCCAAATTCATCCCTTGCTTCCTCAGCTCTCCCCACTCTTCTACTTGCAGCTGCATACGAGCATCCACACAGGCACGATGACGTTCCAGGCTTTCATCCACTTTATCAACCCGAATGTTCATTGCATCAATTTTATCTACCAATTTTTTCCGTATATTTTCCCCCTCCAATCTAATTTCTACCTTTGTTTCCTCCAATCTATTCTCGAATTTACTTTGTATTTCCCCCAATTGAACATCCACACACTCCTGCATCTCAGTTTTCATTTTCTCCATCTTTTCCCCCAATTCATCCCTCATTAAATCAATCCGTGCACCCAACTGTTCCCCCATTACCCCCAATTGATCTGTCATTTCTGCCCCCTGTGCTGTCATTTTTGCCATTTGTGCCGTCATTTCTGCCCTCTGTGTCACGAATTGATTTGCCATTTGTGCCGTCATGTCCCTGATTAAACGTTCCAACATTGTCCAGATCGTCATCGTGCCGGTTTCTGGCACTGCCGGCCCCGTTACGGGTGATGAAGCACGGTCCACGCTTGGAATGGGGGAGGTTCCAATCCTACCCCCGTCTCTCCCTTCTTCCCCCGACTCGCTGCCATACACGTGACCTTCCTCCTCAAACATCTGCACATCCGCCATGGTGCAGAAGTCCCGTTTGCTGCCAATTAACTTTAATTTGAAAACTCCCGCCAAAATTTTCCCGCGCTCGCGCGCTTTTCTGTAGTAATTTTGTATTCCAATTCGTGGCGGGATTTTAATCCTGGTATATTCTCCCGATACCAAATATAATTTAGAGGGGTTCGAACATCCCACTCCTGACACCAATGTGACGTCCACGGGACTTGAACAGTCCCGCCAACGTAGAATGAACCGAAACGATGGAGGCGGTTTATTTTTTATAACCCAAAGATGGCGGTTTTAATCGCTCTACAGCAAACGGGACGAGGAAGGTGGCACGAGTCGTTTTTCACTGAGTTAATAATATTTATTTCTCTAACCAGAAATAATAAGACTCGGCAAGAGGAGGGATCCGGGGCGATTCGACGGGATGGTGGTGTGGGTTCAGGCGTGGGGAAAACACAAACAATTCCAATGGATATACAAATCCCAAACCCTCTACGGCACCAGGTACGTACACACACACACACACACACACACACACACACACACACACACACACACACACACACACACACACACACAACGTAGCTGGTCCTGGTGGTCAGGCTGGCCCGTGGTGTAGACGCAACAGTCCCTGGATTGGCGTCGGACGAGCTGGCGTTGCGCTCGTCAGGGGCAGGAGACACCGTGGTGCTGTCGACCTCCTGGTGTCGGCCCAAGTCCGCTCACAGCCGCCAGAGAGCCAGTTCTGGCGCCAAGTTGCGAGCAGGAGAGGGAGGCAGGTCCGCCCGCCGTTCGACCCCGTACTCCGAGCCAGCAGAACCCCAGAGCCAACCGAGGTGAGGCACGAGGCACAGCAAGGCCACGAGACACGATCAATCTAGGAACGAACCAGCGCAACAATCGAGCACGCTCCGAGCCCAACAGCCTCCACCAAAACGGTTTTTCTTTATCGATCTTCTTCTTCCTCCTCTTTTCCCCGAACAGAACCTTTTTATCCTCGAGTCCTCGTCACTTCCAATCGAGCCGTTTTATTGGCCCTCCGCCAATCGTGATCACGGGGCGGAGCCATCCGCAGCACTGTCCTGTGACGTCACAGCAAGCCTCCAGGGAATACTAAAAGGGGTTTACGTAGACACACTTACCCTAACCCGTCTCCCTATCTAATTACGTGACAATTATCATTTCCCCCTTGAAGAAATGGACATTTACTAGACAACTTATCACCACTGAATTGCTACTTATTAAATCGAAATCCTGGTACACTCGAACAGCATGGCATACCTAATTAAACATCCGAATTACCCTTTGAATGCATACCCCCCCCTCAGACGTAACAACATATATATATATATATATATATATATATATATATATATATATATATATATATATATATATATATATATATATTTGAAGTTCAAACAAATGTCTGCAGTGCAAATCCGGTGACAATTGTCACGCCATCAGTGCAAGTCTATCCTTCGACTTGAGAGCTTGCACTTCCATCACATTAATATTGCAGATTTGTGATTGTTTTCCTTGGAGCTCTTTTGCAAGATGGGTCAAAAACAATAATTTCACAAATGAAGACCGAGGAAGCATCACAAAATGCAAAGCCTTGTCTGCATCTGCTTTGTACTCTCACCATGCAAACGTAGCATTTCATTAATTTTTAGATCCTCGCGGAGGATCTCTAAGTCTTACTCACGTTGTTGTTCTTCATCTTCTTCTTGTGTACTTTTTGTTTCACAGCCTACAGTTTTCATCGAAACTTCCTGAAACTTGGCCTATATATTGTCGCGGATTTCACGCCCGCCGGCGTGCTGATGGCCACGTAACTCGAATCGCGGAACGTCGCCCACCGGACGGACAATCCAGTCGTGACCCTCTCGGACTAACGCCGGGAACCAGTCACGGGTGGACCTTTCGGTCTCACCGCGATCGAGCCAATCAGCCCCCGCGTGGGATAGGGTTGCTCGCCAAATTCGACCTACCTAAGTACCCACGCGGAGGGTAGACCGGGCGATCGCACCTCGCCGCAGGTCGACTTCGGACACGGCCACTTAAGCGACCCGTTCCGTACTATCAGAATAACCGAGCGGTGTTATCGTTGACCTCGACGGTTCGATTAATTATCGGGCGTATTCAGCCCACTACCAACCCTTTACGTGAAGCAAGATGGGGATTCAATAGAGGAAAAGACGAAGCGAAGCGGGAAACAGTTCAACACAAAGCACATTTATTCGCGGCACACGGGAGCACACATATACAATTCCACCAAATGCACACAGAAAAGACACAATGTAATTTACACAAAAAGCAAATGTAAAAGCGAAAACACAATGCAGAGCTAATACCGACTACCGAGCACACGGCAACACTTATACAATTCTACTTCACAGACGGCGCCGACAACACATACCCAAAACCAAGGAAAAGAATACCCTCAAGGATGAGGCGGGCCTGAGGCCGAGACCGGGTCGCGCCTACCCGTCTGGTGATGAGACGCGGAGCGGCGATGGCGCCTCAACTCCGCGGGCCTCGCGGACAGTGTCTGGTAGGGGGTGGGAAAGGGGCCCCCTTGGTCGCACTATCTCAGCGCGGGGGGAAACAGGAGGGGGTTGCTGATGCTCGGGGTATAGAGGATTTTTATTATCCCGCGACGAGCGTCTCCACCTCGGCCAGGTCGCGCTGTTGGCCTCCCTGGGGTGCAGCTCCCGACGCGAGCACCCCCTCGTCTGGTGTCGCTGCCTTTCCACAGCTCCGTCCCCTCCGTTCCGACTCCAACGCACACGACGACCAGCTCCTTCTTGCCAACTCCACCGCCCGCGAAGTCTTGACTCTCTGTTTCCGACTCTCCTACTCTCCTACTCTCCGCCTCTGCACTCCCTGGACTGACGAACACGGTCCTTTTATCCGCCCCGTAGCTTCGCCCTCTCAGCTTTGACCCCCTCCCTTCGACCTTTCACCTCGCTCCCCATTGGCCCGAGAAAAAGTGGGCGTGAAGGCTTTTTGATCCATAAATTTGCATATATCGATCGCCCTGGGGGCGGGGCCAATTCGCCCCTCGCTCACCGATTGGACGGCAAAAAGTGGGCGTGTGTCGTTTTTGATCCGTTTTTGAAGCACAAAATCCGTGATTTTGTACACGCTGTTCGGCGCGCGCCCTGCACGAGTCCAACACCGGTACCCACAGCGGGGCAAGAACGGTGGCGATGCGACGGTTGCGAGGTGTGACGGGAAGGTCGTGGCGGTTGTGGTGAAGCGGCGTTGTGGTTGGTGGTTGATGTTGTGGTTGTGGTGGTAATCATGGCGGTTGGTCCAAAATAAAGATAGCAAAAGAAAAACGGCTATCCTGAAGAGTCGCAGCACGCATGAATGACATGTATTCCCACTAGACAACGGGTTTGGGCCTAACTACACATGTACTTACCGAGATACCTCACCTAAGGGACCTGAATGGTGGTTTGCGAATTTGGTAACCACAACAATATGTAAACGTACCCTGCGCAGACAGTAACCATCTCCGATTTTGAAAATTGCTCCTAGAAAAAAAGTTGTGATGTCAAAATATCTCCGTGAATGGAAATCGCCTAAAAAATTATCTCCGAAACTAGGCAAGCTTTTGGAATTCTGTGTGTGGGAATCGAACAGAGCATTAGCAGAGATGAATTACCACACATACGATACATCGCTATGAGGTCATATCAATTTTTATGACGTCATTCCTATTTTTTGACATTTTTTGTTTCACAACCCAGAGTTTTCATCTGATCTTCGTGAAACTTGCCATGTATCTGCTGAAGGCCCACGCGCAGGCAGTAACCATCTCCGATTTTGGAAATTCTTCCTAGAAAAAAGTTAATGTCATAATATCGCCGTGAATGGAAATCGCATATACCATTATCTCTGAAACTAGGCAAGCTGTTTGAATTTTGTTTGCTGGAATCAAGCCGGGCATTAGCACAGATAATTTATCGCAAACCTGATACATCACAATGACGTCATATTCGTTTTATGACGTCATCATTAAGAGGACGATGATCTTCGCTCATTTGAGCTTGTTTGTTCTCCATATTCTCATTATTAAGGTTTGATGAATATTTAATGACAAAAACTCATGAGTAAAAATGTTATGGGCTGGAGAGACACACTGAAGCTCAATGGTAAATAAACCAACGAACACGGAAGCAATTTTTTTTTTAAAAACGGTGCGTCTCACACTTGATGTGCTGTGGCACCGCTAATAAGGGCTATTTTGAGTCACTATAACTTTGTTCTTTCACATTTTGACCCAATTTTTTTATTTTATTTTCTGTATATTATCAAAATAATGGTTGGTTGTTCATTTGATGACAAAAGCTCAAATGGTTAATAAAAAAAAAAATTATAGCCCACACACACACACACACACACACACACACACACACACACACACACACACACACACACACACACACACACACACACACAAGTGATTGCAAAATCCCGTCTCCCGCTGCGTGGGGGACGGGCTAACAAAAAAAAAACAAGAGATGCACAGTTAAATGTCCATCTGAGGGACAGCACACACACATTGATGACACACCGCCTGTGAAACACCGGGATGACAGTTTATAGCTGGGTCGGGATGCAAACCTCAGCTGGACAGCTTTGAGCCAAGTGTGCATACCTCTCGAGCTTGGCCATCCTGTCAGCCCTGTGATATACTGTATATGGAATGTCCAAAAAATGCCTCTTACTTCAGTGTGAAAAAAAACATTAAAACATGCATTTTCAAACTGAGTGACACCACCGAGACTCATTAAGAAAGTAAAAAAAAATCGATTTCTATGCAGTATAATGCATTATGATGCTATTTTAAAGAGCACAGAAGAGATTGTTTTGAGCTGTGAGCATAGTTGTGTGTGTGTGTGTGTGTATATATGTATATATATATATATATATATATATATATATATATATATATATATATATATATATATATATATATATATATATATATATATAGTGGGGAGAACAAGTATTTGATACACTGCCGATTTTGCAGGTTTTCCCACTTACAAAGCATGTAGAGGTCTGTAATTTTTATCATCGGTACACTTCAACTGTGAAAGACGGAATGGAAAACAAAAATCCTGAAAATCACATTGTATGATTTTTAAATAATACATTTGCATTTTATTGCATGAAATAAGTATTTGGTCACTTACCAACCAGTAAGAATTCCGGCTCTCACAGACCTGTTAGTTTTGTCTTTAAGAAGCCCTCCCATTCTCCACTCATTACCTGTATTAACTGCACCTGTTTGAACTCGTTATCTGCATAAAAGACCTGTCCACACTCACTCAATCAGACTCCAACCTCTCCACAATGGGCAAGGCCAGAGAGCTGTCTAAGGACATCAGGGACAAAATTGTAGACTTGCAACAGGCTGGGATGGGCTACAGGACAATAGGCAAGCAGCTTGGTGAGAAGGCAACAACTGTTGGCACAATTATTTGAAAATGGAAGAAGTTCAAGATAACAGTCAATCTCCCTCGGTCTGGGGCTCCATGCAAGATCTCACCTCGTGGAGCCTCAACGATCATGAGAAAGGTGAGGGATCAGCCCAGAACGACACGGCAGGACCTGGTCAATGACCTGAAGAGAGCTGGGACCACAGTATCAAAGAAAACCATAAGTAGCACACTACGCCGTCATGGATTAAAATCCTGCAGCGCACACAAGGTCCCTCTGCTCAAGCCAGCACATGTCCAGGCCCGTCTGAAGTTTACCAATGACCATCTGGATGATCCAGAGGAGGAATGGGAGAAGGTCATGTGGTCTGATGAGACCAAAATAGAGCTTTTTGGTTTAAATTCCACTCGCCGTGTTTGGAGGAAGAAGAAGGATGAGTACAACCCCATGAACACCATCCCAACCGTGAAGCAAAGAGGTGGAAACATCATTCTTTGGGGATGCTTTTCTGCAAAGGGGACAGGACGACTGCACCGTATTGAGGGGAGGATGGATGGGGCCATGTATCGCGAGATCTTGGCCAACAACCTCCTTCCCTCAACAAGAGCATTGAAGATGGGGCGTGGCTGGGTCTTCCAGCATGACAACGACCCGAAACACACAGTCAGGGCAACTAAGGAGTGGCTCCGTAAGAAGCATCTCAAGGTCCTGGTGTGGCCTCGCCAGTCTCCAGACCTGATCCCAATAGAAAATATTTGGAGGGAGCTGAAAGTCCGTGTTGCCCAGCGACAGCCCCGAAACCTGAAGGATCTGGAGAAGATCTGTATGGAGGAGTGGGCCAAAATCCCTGCTGCAGTCTGTGCAAACCTGGTTAAGAACTACAGGAAACGTCTGATCTCTGTAATTGCAAACAAAGGTATCTGTACCAAATATTAAGTTCTGTTTTTCTGATGTATAAAATACTTATTTCATGCAATAAAATTCAAATTAATTATTTAAAAATCATACAATGTGACTTTCAGGATTTTTGTTTTAGATTCCGTCTTTCACAGTTGAAGTGTACCTATGATAAAAATTACAGACCTCTACGTGCTTTGTCAGTGGGAAAACCTGCAAAATGGGCAGTGTATCAAATACTTGTTCTCCCCACTGTATATATATATATATATATATATATATATATATATATATATATATATATATATATATATATATATATATATATATATATATATATATATATATATATATATATATATATATATATATATATATATATATATATATATATAAATATATATATATATATATATATATATAAATATATATATATATATATATATTGGCTGCTCTCAGAGCACCCTTATTCTGGACATTTCCATCTGTCTGTCTGTCTGCGAAACTTTGGTCAAGCCTCGGGGCGAAACCACTCAACCAATTCCAATGAAATTTGGTAGGTAGGACCAATATTTCTGGGAATCGTGTGCTTTTGAATATGGGACCCCGGACCCTAGCAACGGCATAGCAACGGCCCTTTAAAGTGGTCAAAAAAAATCGAAAAAAAATCAAAAAAAAAATCGAAAAATCGAAGCTTATAGTTCTGTGCGCAATCTATCTAGCTCCCTTCATGCCAATTTGCAGCCCTAAAAAAATATTTGTAGGAGGAGATAGGTTTTGGGCGAGTACATGTCGAACATTTCAGAAACGGTTAATTGCGAATATCTCTAAGAGAAAGAGTCTGATTTTGATGAAACTTGGGTGAAATGTGTATAATGTGGCTAACGTGTACACAAAAATTAATGGTTGCTATGCACACCTCCGTTGCTTAGCAACAGCTAAAATACTTTATCGTACATCATGCACTTATTGTGGACTGTACAAAAAAATCAATACCTCCGAAACTGGACCTCCGAGGGTCCTGTCTTTTTTTGTGCCCAAGGAGAATGTCTTATAGCATCATATAAAAAAATAAAATCAGCGAACAGATAAATGGAATTACCAGGGCTGCCAGTTGTTAGAGTCTCTTTGGAAACATGCCTGAAATTTCACAAGGTGGGTTTCTGGGCGCAAACTAAGAGGGCTGTGATAATCATATTTATTATGCTAAATTGATTGATAGCATGTACATGAATATCGGCTAGTCGCGTCGGCCAGCTTTCCATCTAGAGCGAGCAGCCATGTCGCCCACCAGCTTGTGTATATATATATATATATATATACACACACACATATACTCACATTTTTTTTTGAGTGCCGGGAGTTGGGTGAGAGGACCACGAGGGGGTGGAGCTATCTCGGCTCCCACCAGACTCTCCGGAATTGTCGGTCGTCGCACACTGATAATTCCGTGACACGGCGGGTCGCTGACCGACTGTGAATGCAAATAACTCAACCGCGTGACCTCGGGTCCTCCCGTCTATGGGTTAACTGGGTTACCTAATTAATTAGGTGATTTAATTACTCGGGAACATGCCCTTGGTATGCCTTGTCCGAACCGGATCACTTTACCGGACCGGATGCAGCCGAGAGACACTGCCAACGATGTGCCAGCTAAAAGGAATGGATCATTGGAAATAAATCCCGGCGAAGCTAGGATTTGGACCATGATGGATCAATGAAAGAACAGACAAAAACGAGCTGGGAACATTTATAATAATAATTTATTTACAAGCAGGCGAAGAAAGTTATGTGGTACAGTGAATAGTTTTATTGGTGTGTGTATTGCAGGGATAGAAAGAAGCATGCGGTGTGACAATAATACAAGCAACTTATGAATGCAGACACAGAGTAGACTTAACCCAAAATAATAATAATATTCTGCAATCTTAACTTACGAGAACAGGCGCCAGAACGAACACGCACACACGTACACACACACAACACCCGATTAAGAGGAGTTAATGAAGAGAAAAAGGAGGAGAGGAGATGAGGCTAACGGTCTCAGAATACCTTGCACGATTACACCACCAATCTGGGGATGCTCCGCTGGGCAATACCTCCCTGACGGCTGTCGTGCCGTTTTTTGTTTCGTGGCACTTCGTGTAGCTCGCGTCGGTCCAGAGAATGAGACATGACCGTCAGGTGTGAAGGGAAGGACTTGGGTGGAGAAGGCGGAGTCGAGAGCGAGTGGGTGGAGTGCTAGACGGGACAAGGTTGGTGGATGGAGTCAGCGAACTGTGGGCGGAGAAAGGTGGACAAGTGGAGGCGGAGTCGCAGGCAATGACGGGCGGGTGAAGAAGGCAGAGTCAAGAGCGAGTTGGTGGAGAAGGCAGAGTCGCAGATGAATGGGAGGGGAAGGCGCAGTCGAGATCCAGCACGTCAGAGAGAGAAAGGACGGCTTCGCAATCCGCCTTTTATAAACCCCGTGGTGCGGGGTGGGGAGCCACCCCAAAACGATGCGTCGTCATCCGAATCGGTCGCTCTGGTAGGCCCCGGCCCCCGCGCGACCCGGCCGCGATGGCCGGAAGCAGCTCCACTCCACTTCCGGCAAGATGACCCCAAGCTGTGGAATGGTCTCGCTCCGACCCCACGACATGGTATGAATCGCCCCACACCAAACTCCGTGACATGAATTGCTTTGCACGAACTCCCGGACCATGCCCCGACGACCGGCCAAGGGTGTCGTCGGTCCCACATGCCCGCTCGGGCACCCCCGATTAGCGCTGGTCAATCTGCCTGCTCCGTGATGCACTTTGGAGCCTGAGCGATCCAAACTGCACAGCACGCCTCTGCCCGATCGTGGCTTCGCCGGCCAGAGGGGCACGGCGATGTCCGCCATCCGCGGGGAACACCTGCCTTCGCCAGCGAGGATCGACAATAAGATGTTATGGCAAACCCATGCACAGATGGTAAGGTGTGCCATTTGTGCCCTTCAATGATAAAGTGTCTTGAGCGGCGCACGGGTCTGCCTTCGAGCACGTTCCGTACCGTGCGTGCAGATCTGCCATTAAGCACGTGGCCAGTACGCGCATTCGCCAGATTCTGCGATTGTGTGCGCAGGGCCAACCCCGATCTGTGTCAGGAATTGAGGGGAACGATCGGATGTAATAATTAGATGGCGGTATGGAGGGAAAAGAGGATGCTGATATAACTAAATCCAGAATGGTTTGGAAAGAACGAGCCGCTAGTGTCTTGCACACTTGTGTCCTGTACAATGTGGCGTAGTCGTTGTTTTTCTTTTATCGGCCTCTGACAATATAGTTCTTGGCACAAAGCTGCCAGCCACGCTCTCGCCGATATTGGGTCATTTTTTCTTCTGTGTTGTGAAAAGCAACATCCGTGCGGCCTCTTTAAGAGATATTCGTTTGTATGCCTTTTCAATGCAACCAGCAATCTCATCCCAGGTCATGGGAAGCATGAGCCGTTCATCTCAAGCTGCCGAGCATACTCTATGACTTGCCGCAAAAGTTACGTTGAGGGATCGCGTGAGCACGGGAGCTCTGCGCTGTGCCGGGCTATGCCGATCGGGTGTCCGAGCGCAGTGCTTGCTGGCCTTCGCGAGGACCCAAATTCGGATTTTCCTGAGGAATAAGCAGAAAAGAAGAGTGGAAATGAAGTTACTGGTGTAAGCAAACCGAGCTATGAGATCACCGCAATGCACGTCCCATTGTCCTGCTAGACAAAAGGGAAGGGACTATCTAAACGTATATTAATGGAATAACTGTCTCGGAACCACTATATGTTGGATGCAATTGCCTTGGAGGCATGCGGTGCCTAGAACCGCAAGAAAATATATATGTATATATACACATATATACATACAGTGTATTTATATATGAGGACACAACGGGTTGAAAAGTGAAACAACCAAAAATCTGTGTTGTGCAACTATATACAGTTTGAGGGCATTAAACATCTTACACGTGCCACGTACACATTCTATTAGCATGAGCTATTTAGTCTCTTCAGCTCTTGTCTTTAAATTCACCAGTTTCCTTTATTAGTATTTGAACTAATGCTTGCACGTCATGGCCTATCATACTACATTCACACTTCCCTAGTTGAGGAGCAATATTTTTAATGGCCAATCTGTTGGCCCAAAGGCTTTTTTTTGCAAGCAGGTACCATGGGATTGTTTTTAACATCCACATGATTGCAGATGATGGAGCCAGCTTGTTGTCTTTTTTGTAAGAGTGATCTGTACAATGCAATGCCTTCTGTTGGCGTTGCACCAGATGGCTCTTTAGTTTTAGTCCGGACCCATTGAAACTCCAATTATAGGTAACTTGGGAGTTTGGGAAGTGGTTTGGGGGGCGGGGGTGGAGGTGCAGAGTGTGAGCCATAATAATGTATCAAGCAGTTCGTTCTTACAACTGACCTTACGATCACAGCAAATCTTGTTCTCCTTTTTGTTTTTGCCATTTATGTTTTTTTTATACTCGTCCTCACAATAATCTGCATCAAGTTTTGTTTCCCCACCATTGCTGTGAGCTTGATAAACGTACTTCATTTGAGAGTTAAAAATACATCTTTATTTCTCCACTGACAGAGGAGACGTCACAAGATGGTGCCTCAGGAGGTTACATAAGGAACTGAGTGGACATGAGAACAGTGGGGCAGCCACAGATAGATCACCAGGGTGTTTTTTTAGATATGCCAGCCCGTGGGCCCCAGGCTCACTTTTAGTTTTGTTGGATGTAGTTTTAATTATTAACCTACCAGTTTCACCAGAGAGGACGATAGCTTTGCCTCCAGTCCATCTGTCCCACCTGTGGGTTTTGAGACTTTTTCCCATTCCCTTCAACATATTCAACTGAAACTTGGTACATGACTTTATTATAATAAGTTACAGAAAAAGTTCGAGTTTTAGGGTGTTTCGTCAATTTCTTGTTATCTTTCTGTGGTTGGCAAAATCTCTACCAGCTTGCTTTGATGATTGAGCCATTTGAGTTTCCTGTGTCAGTGTGGTGACCTGTCCAGAATTGTGTGCAATCGCCCAGGAGACAGCTTTGGCGGCACTTATGCTCTGTACAGAGTGTGATCCCAATGGATGGATGGATGGATGGACTCGGAAGAGTGCATACCTCTGTCAGGCTGAACAATTTACATTTTCTATCCCACTGATAGGTCGGATCTGAATCCGGACCTTAACCAAAATCTAATTAGCTTGTTCTTGTCACCTACCCAAATCATCCACCAAGTTTTGTCATAATCCATCCACAATATCTTGAGATATCCTCTGCACAGACAAACAGACAAAGAAACAAACAGACAGGTGTGAAAACATAACCTCCATCCACCTTCAGTGGTGGAGGGAACAAGGTTATGATTAAATGAGGAAGCAGTTCCATGATTATTTTCCACATTATTATTCTGTACTTTGCAAATGAAGACCTGAACGTGTGGGCTGATCCCATTATTATTAATTTTTATATTTTCCCAGTTATTACCTGATGTTTTTCTTCAAGGAGGGGAAAGTTACTCAAAGTAAAATGGCATCCAAGATGAGATCATGGGTTTTTTTTAATTTATTTAATCTTTTCTTATCTTAATTTTTACCATTAACAAGGGCTGGCATATTCTTGAACATATTCAAATAAAATGACAGACCTCTCGGACTCACTTCAAGTACAAGGCATTGGGGCCCTGTTGATTAAATAGAAAAATTACAATGTCCCACGTTGGGTGTCATGACATCTTTGGCAATCTTCCCCACACTTTGCCATGAGATTGCATAGATACACTTTTATAATGGAAAAAAAAAACATTTCTATTGATAGCATACTCACCTCTGATGTGTTGTCTCATGACTTGTGAAACCCTCACTTTGTGCTTATAAATGAACTCTTTACCATTGCACACTGATTGGAGTATATCTGTGAAAATACAGCCAGATAGATGCTGCAGGCAATGCCTGCATTAATTCAAGCTTGATTGACATCAGAATCAAAATGTAAGTGAACTTGTGTCTTAAAATTGATTACTTGCACATCTCTTCAAGAGCTATTTGGTAATGGCAGCCATTTTGGCAGGCCGCCACAAAATAATTACTTAAATGGTCATTACTCTTGCCACCTTCAGGATTTATAACGCTCTTTTTGCCCATGATGTGCCTTCAGAGTACAAAACCTGTGAAAAATGCTTTGTAAACTGAACTGTTTGGAAATGTCCCATAAATACAACTGTCAAAGCATCGGCCATATATACTTCTTGGTTCGCAAAAAGACAATTATGCAACTAAAATAGTATGCAAGTGATGCTTGCATTGTGTTATGCACTGTTTGTTAGTGGTTATTACAATAAAGAGCTCTCTTGGCACTTCTTTCACAAATGCTGTTTTCGAATTGCACTATTTTAATAGATGTGCTAATGTGTTCAGTCACTGTGACACGCACCACCATAATATGAATCCTTATGGTACTACTAATGGCATGAATGTTCAGTTTGGGGCAATGTATTCACCAGGAATTATAGACTACAGCATTGTTGTGTGCAGTTCCTCTGTCTCCGGGCCTCCATCCTTCTTCAACATGTTGATGTCGTTGAGAGCAGGGGTGTGTCTTTTAGCTCGAAGATTGCTAACGCTTTCCAAGCCAGTCATCCCGTATCAACCGCTTTGCAAACCGCTTACCTCGTCGCTCGGCAAGTAGAGCAAGTGATTAATAGAGGTGCTTTGTTAGGTCAGTAAAATGGCCACAGTAGTCTGATTCAAAACAATATGACAACCAATGAAATGTTCAGAGGCACACCCCTGTAATGTATACTCATAATATTATTGAAATGTGCATTTCATATTTTAATTTTTACTCTACTTTTCATCATGTATCTATAATTCCAGCAATCTCTGTGTGTGTCTGTCTGTATGTGTGCCTGTATGTCTGTCTGTCTGCGACCGCCGTTTCTCGACAACCACTGGTCTGATCTGATTGAAACTTGCCAGGAATATTGCTGGAGACCCCCGGATTTGCCATTTCAAGGTTTGATATTAATCGGACAAGCGGTTCCCAAGTTACGGCCATTTATCTGTCAACCGATGACAAGACACGGTGCTATGACGTCACAAATGACGTCACCATTAATGCTTGTTTATTTATTTTTGCACGATTGACGTCACAATTCTTCTTCTTCTTCTTCGTTTGGTATGACATCTCAATCGACGCTGGGGACCTGAGTATGTGCCTTTTCAAGGTTTGATATCGTTCTTCATCCGTTTCAGCTGTTTCCCAAGTGTTTCCCAAGGTTTGAAAGTTGTTTTTTCCCAAGGTTTGAATTAATTGTTGAAATTATTAATTAATCCCAAGGTTTGAATTTTCCCAAAGGAAAGCTGTTTCCCAAGGGTTTTAAAGCTGTTTTTTTCCCAAGGTTTGAATTAATTGTTGTGCTTGGTAGACATTTGTGAATACATTTACAGAGGGAGGGGCGGAAGAGGAGGGGGAAGAGGGGGGGGAGAGAGGGGGGAGAAAGGGAAGGCGAGAGAGGGGGCGAGAGAGGGGAGGCAGAGAGGGGGGTGAGAGAGAGGGGATGTCACAATTCAAGAGGGGGAGAGAGGATGGGGCGAGAGAGGGAGATGGGAGGGGGTGAGAGTGGGGGCGAGAGAGAGGGGCGAGAGGGGGGGCAATTGAGGGGGTGAGAGAGAGGGGCGAGACTAGGGTGGAGAGAAGGGGCAATTGAGGGGGGAGAGAGAGGGGGGCGAGAGAGAGGGGACGTCACAATTCTTCTTCTTCGTTTGATATGACGTCACAATTGACGCTGGGGACCTGAGTGTGTTTCCCAGGTGTTTCCCAAGTTATGGCCATTTATGATACGGTTGGTCCGATCTAATTGAAACAATGCCCCAATCCAGTCGTCATTTACGAGAGCGAAGGAACGAAGCTGCACATACTGGCACGCACCTACGGGCACGCACCTACGGGCCCGCACTAGTACTTATAAATTCAAGATCAACAAACATGCAAACCCGCTCCTCACTTTCCTCAAAATGTACAGTGTTAGGTCCATCGATAAGCTTGGCAGGGGGCTCCTCATTTGACTCCCCATTTCTTTATCTTTTTCCCCTCTTCCTCGTACTCCCTGTAGCCACTGCTAACACAATAAATTTGGGTAAGTTATCACAAGAGGATCGAATACAACTGAAAACGACAGCCCGGACGGCATTTGTTTGAGTACCATGAAATCGTTTACATGAACAACACCATGTTGTTAAGCAGTGCCGAGCACTCCGCTGTGTTGGAATGATTGTTTGAGCACTTTGAATCAAACAAGTCACTTTGCAAGCAACAGTAAGCTGCTTGCTAACAGAACACACCCCTGGTTTGCCCCGCTTTGGCTTTCCATGTTTAGGTGTCCAGAGTACAAGATTGGAAATGGGTTCAGATTTGCAGCAGTAGCAGTGCCGAGCAATTCTGAGACGGCTTTTTCTCATTTTAATCCATAGCCTTGAAAGAGAACCAGAAACCTCTTTCTTTGTCCTGTGCTCAGACCGATGACCATTGAAAGCTGAACGAAGAATAAGGCTATGTCATCGGCAAGGTCAAGATTAGTGAAAAACTCTGGTTTGATTCTTCTACTTTTTCTTCGTTTTAATTGGAACCTCAATTCCTCCTCCTTGCCTTTGATAACATTTCTGAGTGCCTAATCAAGCACGATGACAAACAGGTAAGGAGCAAGGGTGTCTCCCTGTTGTACTCTGCCTATAATTTTGAAAAGCTATGTTTTTAGATCCTCGCGGAGGATCTCGAAGTCTTACTCACGTTGTTGTTCTTCATCTTCTTCTTGTGGACTTTTTTGTTTCACAGCCTACAGTTTTCATCGAAATTTCCTGAAACTTGGCGTATATATGTAAAAATACCCTGCGCAGACATGAACCATCTCCGATTTTGAAAATTCCTCCTAGAAAAAAGTTATGACGTCAAAATATTTCCGCTAATGGAAATCGCCTCAAAAATTATCTCCGAAACTAGGCAAGCTTTTTGAATTCTGTTTGCGGGAATCGAACAGGGCATTAGCAGAGATTAATTACCGCACATATGATACATCACTATGACGTCATATCAATTTTTATGACGTCATTCCTATTTTTTGACATTTTTTGTTTCACAACCCAGAGTTTAAATCGGATCTCCATGAAACTTACCATGTATATGCAGAAAGCGCATGCACAGGCAGTAACCATCTCCAATTTTGGAAATTCTTCCTAGAAAAAAAGTTGATGTCATAATATTGCCGCTAATGGAAATCGCCTATAGTCTATACCATTATCTCCGAAACTAGGCAAGCTGTTTAAATTTTGTTTGCGGGAATCAACCCGGGCATTAGCACAGATAATTTATTGCAAACCTGATAAACAATGACGTCATATTCGTTTTTATGACGTCATCATTAAGAGGATGAGGATCTTAGCTCATTTGAGCTTGTTTCATCTGGTGAGAGTATCTTGGCATATGTATCTCAAAACATCTATCGAAATTCCAGAAGTGTGTGTGTGTGTGTGTGTGTGTGTGTGTGTGTGTGTGTGTGTGTGTGTGTGTGTGTGTGTGTGTGTGTGTGTGTGTGTGTGTGTGTGTGTGTGTGTGTGTGTGTGTGTGAGACCGCTGTTTCTCGACAACCGCTGGTCCGATCTAATTGAAACTTGCCAGGTATATTGCTGGGGACCTGAGGATGTGCCTTTTCAAGGTTTGATATTAATCGGACAAGTGCTTCCCAAGTTATGGCCATTTATTTACCAACCAATGACAAGACACATTGCTGCGTAGGCGTGGCCGATGGGGAAGAGAACCTCAGCCGCATTCCCAATTACAGGTGACAACGTACGGACTTCCGGAGAGTGATGACTTCGTGTATTCTAATAATTTCTCGATTTCTTATGCGCATTTATAGATAAACACAATGCCCCAATCCAGTCGTCGTTTACGAGAGCGAAGGAACAGACTGTGTGGTTGTTTGAAAGTTTTTTTCTCTCTTCTCTTTGTGTTTTTCCTTGCGATGACATTGCGAAAAGGCAAAATACGTTGGCGCTAATTGAATAATTGGCCATTAAAACTAAATTGTGAATAATCGTAACTGCGATATGCGAACTTCCGGACAGTGAGGACTTAACTTCGCGTCGGCCGATGCACGGCCAGCCGACGATGACGTCACGTGCCGTGCTGGTTACGATGGGGATCGATCGGCGCCGTAGTTACCGTGGCGTAGGAGTGGCAATGGTCAATGGCAGCGAATGTCATGGCAAGCAAAGACAGGGAGGTAAACTTCATTTTCATTTGTATTTTAATTAAGTCTGTGTGTAAGCATCACAGCAGTTACTTCAATGCAAGCGTTAATTCGTGGAATGCATGTGAACATTCCGTACGGGTGCGCACCACTTCCGGATAGTGATGACTTACTGTATTCTAATAATTTCTCGATTTGTTATGCGCATTTATAGATAAACGCAATGCCCCAATCCAGTCATCGTCTACAAGAGCGAAGGAACGGCCTGTGTGGTTGTTTCTGGTTCGTGGTTTGAAAATATTTTTTTGGGGTGGAGGCGAGGGGTGGGTTGCACGTACGGGCATGCATGTACGGGCACACGAGAGCGAAGGAACGGCCTGTGTAGTTGTTTCTGGCTCGCGGTTTGAAAGTTTTTTTTGGGGGGGGGGGGGGGGGTTTGCACGTACGGCCACACACGTACGGCCACGCACGTACGGCCACGCATGTACGGGTACGCATGTACGGGCACACGAGAGCGAAGGAACGGCTTGTGTGGTTGTTGTTTCTGGCTCGTGGTTTGAAAGTTTTTTTGTTAGTTTGTTTTTTTGCACGTACGGCCACGCACATACGGGCACGTACTAGTATTCAAAATTGCCTTAACGAGTTGATCAGGGATTCCATATGCTGATAGGATCTTCATCATCTTACTCTGATGAATGGAGTCAGGTTTTCAAAAGTGAGTTTGGTTAGGAATGGTTAATGGGGGATATAAAGAGCATGGTTCAGGATGGGGGGGGCGACACAAAGTGGCAGTGCACTGCCTGTGTGATACCCTGCAGGAAAGATTGGGAAAGAACAGCCTCTACAAGGTGATTCCATAAATGGAAATCTTGTTCCTCAAAAATTTTTGAATGACTGTTATTTCAATGCAGAATATAGAAATATCGTAGTGGGATCTGCCTTGGGTGTTCGCCCTGATCATGGAGAAATTTAGCTTCGGTTGTCCCAGCTCACTCGCAGGGCTTGCAGTGTATTCTCTTCAAATATCATCAGGTGCTTTGTGTTTTCTTGCCCTCATTTCTAGATCACAATATGGCAGATAAACATAGTCTGCCATTTTTCATTGAAAACGTTACTCCACAATTTCATGTTTCTATCGACCACTTTTGCAGCATCCCTGTATTAAATAAGCATCTGCAGTTGTTGAATGTATGCAGAATTTTTGGAAAGCGCTGCGTGAATTTTCTAAAAGTTAAGTTGGAATACCGACTTTTGTACTTGGGTAACAGCTTCCCACCATTTGCCTCAATGTTATAGAATATGTCTATCTGTGGTTCTCTGCCCGAAGGCAGGTTTAGTACTGCTCTAGTAGTCTCATGGCAATGGTTATGGCAGGTGGTTTTCCCTTGCCATCCCAGCAGTTCTCATTGCAGCAATTTGGAATTTGTTCAGGCTGCCGGTGATAACTTGCCTACAATTCATGAAAGACAAGATGGGATATTTTACATCCACCGGCTAGTGGTAGCAAATGGGACACTCAGCTTAACGTCAGTCTGAGGGATGGCACAATCTATGATGCAACTCGCTCATTCCGAGAACCATTTCAAGAGCCACTCCAAGAACCTTCGCCTGTGAAACAGGAATATGACAAATGGAATCTGTGGAGTCGAGAATCAAACCCAGACAAGACAGCTGAAAAGAAATGGGCACTACTTCTGCACTACCTATTGGACTGAGACTAGAGATACAGTGCCTCCAAAGTCTCCACCCCCTTTAAAAAATTTCACCTTGTGTTGCCTTATAGCCTGGAATGAAATTGCAATAAATCAGACTTTTTCCACCTTTATTTACACATCGTAACACACAACTTCCAAGTGAAAAACAAATTCCACAAATTTTAGAAAATTAATTTAAAACACAAAACTAGAATATGTTGGTTGGTTAAGAATCCACCCCCCCCCCCCTCCAGATAATACTTGGTGGAAACACCTTTGACAGCAATTACATGTGAGTCTGTTGGGATAGGTCTCTACCAACTTTGCACACTTTGATTGGGCAATATTTGCTCATTATTCTGCACCAAACTGTTCAAGCTCAGTGAAGTTGTGTGCAGAGCTTTAATGGACAGCAATCTTCAAGTCATGCCACAGATTTTCAATTGGATTTAGGTCAAGCCTCTGACTGGGCCACTCAGTGACATTTATCTTTTTGTTCCTTAGCCACTCCAGTGTAGCTTTGGCTGTGTGCTTCGGGTCGTTGTCATACTGAAAGGTGAACTTCCATCCAAATTTCAGCTTTCTTGCAGAGGGCAGCAGGTCTTCCTCTCAGATTTTTCTGTATTTTGCTCCATCCATTTCCCTTCCATCCTGGCAAGTGCCCCAGTCCCTGCTGATGAGAAACATCCCCATAACATGAGGCTACAACCACCATGCTTCATAGTAGGGATGGTGTTGGGTGATGTGCTGTGTTGAGTTTGCATCAAATGTAACATTTTAGATTTAGGCCAAAAAGTTCCATCTTGGTTTTGTCAGACTAGAAAACTTTTTGCCACATGGCTTCAGTATCTCCAGAGTGTTTTTGCAAACCTCAAATTGGACTCAAGGTAGGCTTTTTTGAGTAATGACTTCCTTCTTGCCACCCTACTGTTCAGGCCAGACTTGTGGAGTGCTTTGGATATTGTTGTCATCTGCACACACAGTGACCTGTCTCTGCCATAAAGGCATGTAGCTCTTTCAAAGTTGCCATTGGTCTCTTGGTGGCCTCTCTGATCAGTCTCCTCCTTGCTTGGTCATCCAGTTTGGAGGGATGGCTGAATCTCGGCAGGATTTTGGTGGTACCATATGCTTCCCACTTCTTAATGACTGTCGTAACTGTGCTCCAAGGGATATTCAAGGCCTTTGAAATATTTTTATACCGATCACCTGAATTGTGCCTTTCCACAAATTTATCCTGGAGGTCTTTTGAAAGCTCCTTGGGTCTCATGGTGGAGCCTTTGCTGTGAAATGCACTACCCAGCAGAGGAAACCTACAGGAACAGCTGATTTTATTCTGAAATCATCAGAATCACTACAATTAAACACAGGTGGAGGCCAATTAACTATGTGTGTGATTTTGAAGGTGATGGGTTACACCTGAGCAAATTTACAATTGCTATCATAAAGGGGGGGGGGGGTTATCAATATATCCAACCAATATATTCCAGTTTTGTGTTTTTAATTAATTATCTGAAATTTGTAGAATTTGTTTTTCACTTGGAAGTTGTGGGTTACGATGTGTAAATAAATGCGGAAAAAGTCTGATTTAATGCAATTTATTTCCAGGCTATAAGGCAACAAAAGCTGAAAAAATTGAAAAGGGGGTGTCGACTTTCTCTGGGCACTGTATATACAAAGTATATAATTATCCGATTTCTCAATGATGGAATATTCCACCTGTCAACTATTCCACCGTTTGACTATTCCAGTAGTCATTGCTTCTTATTTGTCCTTGCTCAATGCTCCATCCACTTTCACCATGAAATATTTATGGGTTTGATGCAGGCAGGAAGATGTTTGCAGATTGTGTGTTTGGAAACATGAAACTGCTTCGGTTTCTGCTCGCCCTCTTCTTTCTGTCCCTCTTCTTTTTGTCCTTCTGACATCACCAGCCGAACTTTTTTCAAACCCGCACCTTCTCCCTCCTGAATTCCGACATTGACCATGTGGATTCGACTTCTAGCTGCCGAGCTTCTGTTGGGCGTTCAGATTTTCAGGTTGTACACAAGCTTCCAGTGATGTTATCACGGAGATGTAGTCATGCAAGTTGATTCGGAGAAAAATAAAAATGGTGGATTCCCGAGTCTGTGTAAGTGAAGACATTTCTCTGTGCTTGCAAACCAGGACCACCTTCTGCAGAGTTATAGTTATCTTGAAGCTCTTTTGTTGTCCCTCTATAACCTGCAAATTGTCAAAAAGGATGGATGCAGCAAGATGCTGCCCTTAATCATTGTTTGTCTTTCCAATGTCTTGATATTCCACAAGTCTTGGCTAACCACGGAGACAGTGAGACCCTGTGGGCTTGTCCCCGACCAGGACCATCTCCAGTCATGGAGAGTGGTGCCAGTAAGGTCTCTAAGCGATTTTAAAAAATGATGAGAAGGGATCTCCGGAGACAGTTCTGTAAGGAATGGCCATGCGGCTGGAATTTTTCTTTAAGAAAGTACATTGTGGATTGAGCATCTCACAGGCAGCACCTCCATTTACTCTTTCGTCCTCTCCCTTTCTTTATCTCTTTCTCTTGCTTTCTATTTATTTCAGCACTTTGTATCCATCGGTGAAATGCACTATATAAATAAAATTATCATTATTATTGTTCTTGAAACATTATATTGTGACATATTTGTGAGAGTATATGTGCAACACGATTAATGTATAACCATACTTTAAAAAAAAATTCCTGATGTGATGAGTGGCTGATTTGCATTCTTTCATGTTGTCAATATGCACAAATTTCATGGGATTTATATATTCGTTGAAAATGTACTCAGAACGAGATGCTCACAATAGTAAAAGACATGCCAACTCTTTATTTTTTGCTTATTCAATGTGTAAAGTAAAAATCTAATTTCCTTGCAAATTGCATTTTACTTGTTATTAGTTTTTTTTTAATCCTTAATAATTTTGTATGTACTTGTATGTTGAAAAATATAAAAGTTGTCATTTCATAGACTAATGTGACTATCTCGTTCCGATAACTTTTTGAATAAGCCTCTTTGGATAATTATGATGGAGAGAAACCATAGAGGTTCAGAATATCGAGATGTCATAATGGAAGGATGAGGGATGTCACGGCAGAGGGTCGAGTCATCATCAAATAGATAAAGGGACTCAGTGGTAACAAACTTCTTTTTCTCCTACATACAACAATGGATAGAATCACCATAACATTGATCGCATTAAGGCATTATGCTAACACAGCTAACCCCAGTGGGAAGAAAGGAGATGCTGACGTTTCAGGCGTGAACCCCCTGGCCCCTCTTTTGCTCTGATGAAGGCTTAATGGCCGAAACGTCTGCTTATCCTTGCTTCCCACAGTGGTTGGCATACTCCGATCAACGTTGATTCCACTGAATGTTCTATCTTTCTGCTGACACCTTCACGGTTAAGACCATTATAATGTACAAGTTCCATTATAATGTATACAACATTGATTTTTTTGTTATATTTGTTAAAATAATCCGCTTATATAATACAGACTGAAAGCCCTTGAGAGTAGATGACTGGTGCTTTTAAATAATAATATATGTAGCCAGAGTCGCCATAAATCCCACATAATGTAATTGATGTAGTAATGGCACAGAATTCACTTCCTGCTGTGCAAAACCTTATACTCGTATATTTATGGACAAAAAATTCACAGTCCGATGCCGATTGCTCATGCGTAACACGTATACATCTACAATTGTCTAATAAAGTCAGTGTCATTGTTTTTCATCCCAATACAAACATTGTTCTCAATTTACGGAGAGGGACAACAAGCAAGTGGTTAATGCTTCTCAGCATGGTAAGGCTTGCAAAGCAAACAAGGTAATATAGATGCTGCAAGTATTCCAAATGGGATATGAATGCTAAGTGATTAGTTCATCAGGATGTTAAGTAAATATATTGTATTAAGCAAATAGATGGTTTTTCGTGGCTACAATAGAAACTTGGTGGGTGAAAAAGGCCTCCATGTTTCCAAGTTTTGCTTCATTTCGGTCTCCAACTATACAATATGAGCTCGTAATTTTTACTCCTGTGTATGAGGTGTACGCATTATTTCCTCAGGTTCGTATATGTCTAATGTCCACGTTTTCCTCAATACCTACTACTTGCTGTTTCTTGAAATATTTTCATCCTCTGAGTCATGACCCTGTATGTGTGTATGATTCACCTTAAATCACTTCACTTCAAGCTATAGTTGCAAGCATCTTTGGATAACATACTCAAAAATGAACCCTCCCAACTTGTAGTGTCTTGCAAAAATAGTCACCCCCATCCAACGTATTCACATTTTGATTCCACCTGAGCTTATTTTACAATACTTTCAAATCAAACTTAATATATATAGTCTTCACAAACTACTTCAAAGTGACAAAAATTTTAAAATGCAGATAAAATGTGAACAAGTTTGATGAACAGAGAAAATCAGATGATTCTCATTTGCATACATAAAAAAAACCCATTGCCGAATTCACCCTAAATCACTTCAGGAGCAAATATTTGTTTGAAAGGTGAAAAAGAAGTACAATAGGTTTCACCTTAATGTAATCAGTGGTTTAACTTAAAAATGAAGCTCACACACTTATCTAAGGAGTTTAAAGATGCATCTCACTTGGTCACCCAACAAGGCAAACATGAAGACCAAGGATATTCCCAAAGAAGTCAGACATAAAGGGGTAAAGAAGCACCATTCAGGAGAGGGTTATAAGAAGATTTCAAAGTCGCTCATTATCCCTTTGAGTATGGTGATATCCATCATTAAGAAGTGGAAGACATGTCATACCACCCAAACTCTACACAGATCAGGTCTGTCACATCGTCAAGACCAAGAAACACAAAAACCAGCGTGATTACAGATCACGATTATCCCTGACGGTGCTCATATTAATTAGCCATCTTCGAACCTCCTCTTCTGGTTGTTGTTGTTTCACAGCATCATGACAGTGCAGTGGAATTACATGTATTCAAAAGTATCCAAACACAATAAAAAAACATTATCATGACATCCCTCCCCCATTTCAATAGGACAACTGTACATGAGATTACTGTCATCATTTAAGCTACTCGGCCTTCCAAACATCCCAAAAACAAATTCACAATTTTCAATTGAACATTTCACCTTCTAGCATTAAATCTCAATTGGATTCATTCATGAGCAAATAATTACAATCTGACAAAATCTTTGTATTTCCTTGACATTCTCTTCTCTCCATGTGGTCTGCTTGGAGCATGAGGTAACAATGATGCATCCTTGTCATCTTGCCTTGTATGTTGATCTGGCAATACCTCTGGATCTCGAGGTTTCTCTACCACATCCATCTGTGGAATTCTGATGGGTAGTTCAGCTGCCTCAACAGTCTCAACACCCCTCTGTTCCCCATCTCCTCATGTTTCCATCTGTTGTTCCATCATCAATTGATCCATCTCTGGAACATTCTGATGTCAATACTTTTTCACGTGTAACATGTTTTTGTCATAACAAACTCCATCTGGTGACTGTATTGTCACCTTGCTGCCTGTCTTGGAAACCATAGTGTAAGGGTCTGTCAGGAAGGGTGTGCCATGTTTTCTTGGATATTCTCGTTTCAGCAACACAGTATCTCCTGCCAAACATCAGATTATTTACCATGACGTCCATGATCTGCATGCAGCTTCGCTGATCCCTTGTTCTCAGCATCCCGGTCTCGAACCTCCTGGTCAGCCAAGACATCCTTCAACTCCAGCATCGTCGTTCAGATTTTCCTTCCAAATCACAGCTCTGCTGGTCTTTTCCCTGTGGTAGAGTGAGGTGCTGCCCTGTATGCCACAACATATGACAACAATGCCTCTTTCCAGTCCTTCCCTTCAGCTTCTACAATCTTCATACACTTCTCCAGAGACTGGTTCTAACACTCTCCTTCACCATTTGCCTGTGGCATGCCTGGTGTTAGCTTAATGGTTTGGGTGGTGAGCTTGGTGATTCTAGAGTTCAAATCCTGCTTTCCCATTGAATTAATCCCAGGTTGGGTTGACTCAGCCTGTCATCCTTTCAAGGTCGGAAAAATGCGTACTTGCTTGCTGGGATGATTGAGCCATTCAAGTATCCTGTGTTGGAGTGGTGATCCATCTAGGATTGTGCCCAATAGCGAAGGAGACTGTTTAGACAGCACCAATGCTCTGCACAGAGTATGGTCCCAATGGATGGATTTGCCTGTGGCCACTTTGTGTCCATGAAATCTGTAAATGTCTGAGCAATGACTTGTGGCCCATTGTCTGAATACAGGGTGGCTGGTATACCATGCCTCACAAAAATCTCTGTTAATGCTGCCACCAGTTTCTCTGCTGTCATGGATTTCAGGATCAAAAACTCATAGCAATGACTGTAGTCGTCAATCACAACCATTACCGACTCTCCAGACGCTAACAGACCCAAAATGTCGACAGCTACATCCTCCCATGGTCCCACTTTAAATAATGTACTTCGAACAAGCTCTGGCGGATTTGGTCGACTAACAAGTTGACATCCATGGCAGGATTTGACAAATTTCTCCACATCTCATTCCATTCCTGACCACCAGACTTTTGTTCTCAGGTTCTGTTTGGTGATAACAATTTCAAAATGACCTTCACGTGCTGTCAGTCCCTCCACTGGCACAATTATGTCCTGTTCAATAAGTTCTTGGATCTTTGCTTCAACTTTACTCCACAACCCAAATGGTGTTCTTCTAACTGACTGAGCAACTGGTTTAACCTCAGGGTCGATTGTTAGTTTAACTTGACAGCCTTGTAGCTTTCCTTCCCCTCTGAAAACCGGCTCAAATTTGCGTTTCAGGTCTGCCTCGGACGTCACCAAGTTTACTCCCAATCCATTGTGTAATATACCCAATGCCTGGGCAGTCTCTTTTCTCATCAACGGCTCTCCCTTATCCTCAATTACCAATAATTTCGCACTCGTCTTCCTTCCACCAGCGCTCACTTCTGCAGTAAAACATCGCACCGTTTTAAGTGTTGAGGTGTACAGACACAGCTTCTTTTTGCATTTTCGTGACTTGCATGTTATTTTAATTTTGCTTCATCTATTCCCACAATGTTTTGTCTATCACATTGCTATCACTTCCAGAATCCACCAGGATCTGCACATCCACACCCCCAATCACTACAGGAACTTTCTCCTGGTGTTGATGTCCCTTTACTGTAAAAGCAGAGCCATCATTATCATCATCATCATCATTATCATCATCATCATCATCATCGCAGTTTCTGTTCTTCTCCACTCGACGAACATCTTTGCCATGTCTATCAGTTTTACTTTTACACTTCCTCACAAAATGATCCTTTCCCCCACATTTCCCACATAATTTTCCTTTCACAGGGAAACTCAAATCCTTCCCACTATGTCCCAGATGTCCACATCTGAAGCATTCTTTATCTGTCTTACTTGGCCAGAACTTACTCTTACCTCTCTGGGTAATCTTGTTGACATGACTATTGGAGTTTGAGAAGAGACTTTTCTGCATGTCCAGCATCCAATTTCATCGCCTGAAATTGACCTTCAACTGTTTCAAACATTGAAGAAATCTATAGTGTTTCTGCCAAAGTGAGATGGTCACCTTTCTCAAGTAATTTGCATCTCAGGTTATCGGACCTGCAGTGTTGAACCACTTGGTCCCTGATCTGATTCTCCAGATCCCTCTCAGAGTTGCATCCATCAGGAGCTTATTTCAAACACGTCACAAACTGTGCCACTGTCTCCTCATCAGTCTGCATCATCTGATGGAAAACATGGCGCTGAGACGTAACATTAGTCTTTACAATGTAATGACAGTTTCGTGCTCTCACCGCTTCTTCATAATTCTCTTTTTCTCCAGTATCATGAAGTGTCTTGAAGGTCTCTCTCACTGCTGCACCAGCATGGAATAATAATGGTGCTCTCTGCTGTGCTATTTGGGCTGATGATGTGCCATCTAAAAATAGACCTCTGCTGTCTGCATATGATTCAAACTCTTCAAGCCAAGCCGCCATCACACACTCACGACGCTCGCATCACCCGTCATATCGAACAACGTTTTTCCTCGAATAGCAGATAAATCAGTACCTCCAAATGCCATCTTGACAGTGCACACTTGGTCTACTTTAATCCTCATCACCAATGTCATGTCGTCAAGACCAAGAAACACAGAAACCAGCATGATTATGGATCACCACGATGGCTCGCGGTGCTCATTTTAATCAGCCATCTTAGAACCTCCTCTTCCAGTTGTTGTTGTTTCACAGCATCGTGACAGTACAGTGGAGTTCCATGTCTTCAAAAGTGTCCAAACACAATACAAACAATTATCATGACAAGGTTGTCCATCCAAACTCAGCAGCTGGGCAAGCAGGAAAGTAGTTCAGGGTGTCACTGTCAATCCACCAATGACTTTGAAAGATCTGCAAAGCTCTATGTCTGAGATGGGGGTCAGTGTTCATAGATCAACAATATTCCATTCCCTTCACAAAACTGGTCTCTGAACAGGTGGCAAGAAAGAAGCCATTACTGAAAAAGACTCATCGAAAAGCTCGTATGGAGTTTGCGTAAAAGCATCTTGATGATACTGCAGGCATGTGGATAAACGTTTTGAGGTCAGACGAGACAAAAATTGAACCTTTTGGTCTAAATTCAAAGTGTTACATCTGCTGAAAGCCTAACACTGCACATCACCCAGTCAACACCATCACTACTGTCTAGCATGGTGGTGGCAGCATTATGTTATGGTGCTGATTTTAATAAGCAAGGACTGGCAAGCTTGTTGGGATAGAGGGGACAATGGACGTTGCAAAGTCCAGGAGAATCCTTGATGAAAACCTGCTTTAAGTCAGTCAGGAATCTGAAACTGGGGAGGAGATTCGCATTTCAGCAGGATAATGATCCGAAGCACAAAGCTAAAGCCACACTGGAGTGGCTGAATAATAATAATAATGATGAAACAAATGTTCTTGAATGGCCCAGTCAAAGTCCTGACTTGAATCCAATTGAACATTTACGACGAGACTTGAAGATGCAGTCCATCGGCAATCCTCATCAAACTTGGCAGAACAGAACAATCTTCTTGTGAAGACTTGTCAAAGATTTCACCATCACTGTGCAAAGCTGGTAGAGACCTACACCCACTCAAAAGACTCCAATCAGTCATTGCTGCAAAAGGTGCTTCCATCAAGTCCTGACCTAAGGGGCTGAATACTTTTACAACCAGTGAATTTTGATTTGTACATGTTTTTGTCGATATTCCTGACATGTAACCTCCTTCAACTATAACAGTTTTTAGTTTTATCGCTTCAGTTGTGAATAAATATGTTTATTTCGAAAAAATGTTTCTACATTATTCGTAATTCATCTAAATGTGGCATTATTGTTCAGTGGTGAATACTTTTGCAGGACATTGTTTGTGCATATTTCCCCTTGCACCTCAAAATGGCATTCATGATTTTTAAAGATGTCTCTTCTTGACTTGCCACAAATTGGACAATGCAGATTGCAATACTGTACTGTATTTATTATTGCAAACAACATCATTATTTTATGAGATTTGGCAAATCATCATGTGGGAAACAGACCTTACCATCCAAGGTCAAACTCTATAGGTACTGTACTCAAAACTGAGGACATCATAAACTAGAATATCTGCCCATCAAGAAAGGCTCCAATCCAATGTTTCAACCACCAACTGGTCTTTCTCTGGAACTTGTCCTATCAACTTTAGCCAGGGAATCTTCGAAGGTGACTCTTTTTCATCCATGCTCTTCATTATCTGTCTTTTCTTTATATGTGGAGTGGAAACTTCATTTTTCTACTGGAAAAGGTGATTGAGCTTCATTATCCAAAATGTTACCCACACCCACCTCAAGTACTGTATATGGATAATATCAAAATATATGCAAAGTCAAACAAAGATTTCTTAGCTCTGAGAAATATCGTATCTTCTCAAATGACATCTGCATGCAATGTGGACTGGAAAAGTATGCCACTGTGACTTTACAGAGGCCATGCAGGTAGTAATCTGAAGTGATGGCCTCAATTTAACATCTGAAGAGGCCATCATACCATTTGCATTTAAAGAAAGTTGCAAGTTCCTCAGCATTTTGGAACATCGATGCATCAACTTCGATGTGAAAAAAAAAATGTCCCGAGGCGCCATATGAAAATTCTCCGTCAATCCTAAGGTCCGAGCTCAGTGGTAATAATCTTTTTCAGACAATCAGCACCTCTTTCATTTTTTCCATATCATTGCAATTCAGTTGTATTTGATTGAACTTCAGAAGAAATGAGAATTGCATCCACAATACATGGAGCTTTTCATTCACAAACACACATGGACAAACTCAACATACCTGTAATGAAAACAGGGAGATGATTAACATGTATAGAAAATCTCATGTTTGAGGAAATATATTTTCTGTTTCACTGCTCAAGCCAAACACCAGTTTGATAATTAGTAAGTAAAGAAGGAATTATGGAGAAAGGCATGAGTGAGAAAACCAAGGAGAATGCAGGGACTATCTTGTCAAATGGGAAGCAAAGGCCCTTCATGGTAATTACCCAAAACTTCTTCAAACCACTGCTGATGATTCTTCAAAATGGCTACAAACTGCCCACTTAAACCCTCTCGCTGAAGCCACATTACAGCCACACAAGACCACGCTCTCCACACAAACTGGCTAGGATACATTATCCCAAATTGTGGTGAAATTACTGAAAAGTGCATACAATATAATATTTCCTGAGGCTGAAGAATATTGTCAGTTTATGTGCAAAGTTGGTTAGTATGAGTACATAGAGAGGGACGTATAATCAAATGGACAATGCCCTTCATTGTTACCTTTGTTGACAATACCATCTTCCCAGCTGGGACTGCAATGGTGTGAACACAAGGCTGATCTGGTCATAGAAATGGACAAGGTGAAGATCCTTTGACATTTCACTTTGCGGTTGGATTAGGATCATGTAAGCCTGAAAATATGACATCCAACTCAGCCTCAAGTGATCATGATCAAACCCACAAAAAATTACCATCATTAACATTTTTACCCACCTGGAAAAACATCTGGAAAGAAGATAGAAGAGGAAAAAAAAAATCTCCAAATACCAACTTCTAAAATGGAGAGAGAGAGAGAGAGAGAGAGAGAGAGAGAGAGAGAGAGAGAGAGAGAGAGAGAGAGAGAGAGAGAGAGAGAGAGAGAGAGAGAGAGAGAGAGAGAGAGAGAGAGAGAGAGAGAGAGAGAGAGAGAGAGAGAGAGAGAGAGAGAGAGAGAAAACGAGAAAACGAGAGAACGAACGAGAGAGAACAGAGAGAGAGAACTTGGGTTGGAAAGGCCAAAATTGTACTCATTGTCATAGGTTCCCAAGGAGCCGAGCTGAGACTTTGAAAGACTTTTTCAAAGAGTTTGACATCACTATCAGTGTCCAAACTCTACAGAAGGCACTCTATTAACAGTAACTTTTTACATTTTTTGACATCCTTACCTTCATTCCAGGATCTAACTGATCCTGGAGTCAAGATCTATCTCAGAGTTCATAACAGAGTTATCTAAGCTTGTGAGATCAAATAATAATAATAATAATAATAATAAACAAACAGTCATACAATTGTTCTACTTCTATAACAACTACTTCCATGGCCAAAATTATTGTCACTCTTTTGTGGTGGTGTGGGGAGGGGGGGGGGTAGTAAGACAGGAAAAGTTTTGACTCAAGTGTTACATGAATGAGCTTGCCAGGCCTGATTTTCAACCAAAGGTGGTAGGAAGGTGAAACTTGTTTTGGGTGCCAGTGCTAATTCACCAACTCTTCTTGAGAGATACCGCAGGATAGTTTCCCTCCACCAGTGAATTCCATCAGACGACACCCTGGGCTTAATTAACATCCATGTGAGGGATGTCGCACTTTTTTTGCAATGCCCTAACTGCGAAGTTTATAGTAAGGTCGGGAATCAAACACAGGCTAGACAGTTTAAAGTCAAATGTGCTAACTCTGCCTCACCCTGTCAGACACACTGTTGAAAGTAATAAGGACAATTATGAGGTTTTATTGCATGAGTTAAGTTGAATCACTCCTGCAACCTTTTATGTGGACTAGTGGGCCCGTTGGTCTATTGCAGTGCTTCTTAAACTGGTGAATGGTTCACGCTTGGGTGAATGATTTTTTGTTAGGCTCAATGGAATATTTGGGGTGAATGAAGTAATAAGGGTGAATTTAGCTAATAATAAGGGTGAATTTAGCTAATAATAAGGGTGAATGATCGTTGCGCTGATCAGCGACGCTGGTTCTTGGTGTGGTCAATAAAAATGAACTTTTATTTTGGAGCTAAAAATATGATGGGAAGTAAATGAGGAATCACTTCTCACATCAAAGAAAAATCCCCCAAATGCACATTGTTACAGTGTTGTTTGCACCGTGAAACACTGGCGGCAAAGAAGCTGAGCACTTGTCGCAATGACCAGGAAAATGAACTGCAAGAACTGTTGCAAGATGTGGTGAAAATTGTCAGTGCTATTCGCAAAAAAATGTCGGCTCTTCTCAATGCTGTGCAAGGATATGTCTGCTAATTACGAGACTCTCCTCTTGCATTCTGAGGTACGATGGCTGTCCCGTGGAAGAGTCTTGTTTCTGAGAAACGAGCTGCGTGAAATTTTGACTGAAGGAAATGATGTGAAAGCAATGCATTTCAACGAGGATTTTTGGCTGGCCAAACTGTCATACATGACATCAATTTTCGATCATTTGAACCAGCTCAACTTGTCACTTCAGGGGAAAGGAGATGATGTTTTTTTTAATGTTCTTGGGAAAACAGAAGCCATGAAAATGAAGATCTCCATGTGGCATGCTAATGTCCATAAAGGCAATTTCTCCCATTTGGAAAGCTTCCTTAATGATAGCAAATGGGAAGAAAAACAACCTGGTCTGATCTGGAGGAATCACTGAAGAACATCATTTCTGACTGCAGTTGCTCTCCAGCAATTTTGAGGAATATTTTCCAAAGATGGACGTGCAGGCCTTGGATATGAATCATATGTGGATAGTCAATCCTTTCATCACCAGCCACATCAAGTGAACAGATGTCGATGAGATCACCGAGTTATTGATGGAACGTCATCATGACTTCACCCAAAAAGCATCTTTTGAAATGTACTCCCACTATGGAGAATATTGAATTTCCAAGATTATTTGAATTTCACGAATACAAGTCAATTGCCATGAAAGGCCCTTGAAGTACTCATAATAATGTCAAATACTTACTTGTCTGAACAAGGATTTTTGTCTTTGGTAGAATTTAAAACCAAGATTTAATTCTCATCTGGATGTTGATCCGGTGATGTGAGGTGCTTTGGAGAAGAACATTGAGCCTAAACTTCAGAGCCTTGTCACAGGAATGCAGGAACACCCCAGTCAATGATGTAGCAAATATGTTTTAAAATGTGTAATGGTATGTGTGATGCTTGCCAATAATTACCTTTGTTTTGTTCAAATCGTAAGGAGGTGAAGTCTGGTGTGAATGAAATTTTGTGATGATGACTCAAGGGTGAATGGCATTGAAAAAGTTGAAGAAGCACTGGTCGATTGGACTAAATTTTCATTGGTCTTCACAGCCTTGTAGCATACCTGCCTGCTGTACTGCTTTGAGCATTAGATAATATTGCCTTTTACCGAGCCCAGATGTGCTTGGGCCAGGGCGGAGATTATACGTTCGTTATTATTATTGCCAAATGATACTCCAATTGTTAATATAATTAGTATTAATTAATATATGCTTTGTTACAATGCGATCATTATTTTTGTTATTAGGGCTTCAAGCATGGCTGAAGCTCTATTGAAATCGTTCGTATTATTATTATTATTAAAGGCGTTTTTATGTTCTTCTGACCGATTTTGTGGCGGATCTGAAGGGAAAACTGTTCAATGAAATTGAACGAAACTTAACAGGATAATTACTCACCACCTGAAGTTTACACTATGAAACATTTGATGACGTAGGTCACGTGGTATGGCGGCCATATTGGATTTTATCCAAAACCTAAAAACATCTTCTTCTCCAGAAGGGATAATCTGACAGCATAAATCTTTTGCACACATTTGCTAAGTTCCATGTTAATGTTAATTTGTTAACTTGGTCGAAATCGTTACATAATTAATATGATTTAAAATGATGCCGATTCGCCTCATTAAATATGCAAAATATGCAAATGAGAGTTGAAAAAATTTAATGACAAATTTAGATAGCACATAAACAGGGGACTCCCAATATAGTTATACTATGTCTGTAATTGACCCCAGTGAGCCCCCAGCACCCCCCAAAGTTGAAAATGACCCATTTTTGAAATGTCATAAAATAAAAACAACGCTTAGATGAAATTCAATGAAACTTATCCATTTAATAACTCTCCACCTGAAGTTTATACTTTGAAAATTTTGATGACGTAGGTCACGTGGTATGGCGGCCATATTGGATTTTCTCCAAAACCTAAAAACATCTTCTTCTCCAGAAGGGATAACCCAACAGCCTTAAGCTTTTGCACACATGTCCAATATTCCATGGGAATGTTAAGTTGTTAATTTGGTCAAAATCGTTATTTAATTTATATGATTTTAAATGATGCCGATTCGCCTCATTAAATATGCAAAATATGCAAATGAGAGTTGAAAAAATTTAATGACAGATTTACATAGGTCATTAACAGGGGACTCCAAATATGTTTATACCATGTCTGGACTTGACCCCAGTGAGGCCTCAGAGACCCCCAAAGTTTAAAATCACCCATTTTTGAAATGTCGTTAAATGAAAACAATGCTTTGATGAAATTCAATGAAACTTAACACCTTAATAACTCTCCACTTGCTGTTTATACTTTGAAAATTTTGATGACGTCGGTTACGTGGTATGGCGGCCATATTGGATTTTCTCCAAAACCTAAAAACATCTTCTCCAGAAGGGGTAATACGACAGCCTCAAACTTTTGCACACATTTGCGAGGTTCCATTGGAATGTTAAGTTGTTAATTTCATCGAAATCGTTACATAATTTATATGATTAAAATGATGCCGATTCGCCTCATTAAATATGCCAAATATGCAAATGAGAGTTGAAAAAATTTAATGACAGATTCTGATAGGCCTTGAAGAGGGGATTCCAAATATGTTTACACTATGTCTGTATTTTACCCCAGTGAGGCCCCAGAGCCCCGCAAAGTTTAAAATCACCCATTTTTGACATGTCGTAAAATGAAAACCAAAGAAGATAGACAAAAAGTGACCAGATATTCTGGAAGATATTTTAACGTTCTACAAGTTTGCCATTTACATTAATATGCAAATGTGGAGTTATTGGACTTTTTTGGGGACTTGAAAATTTGTCCAGCCTCGATTTGTCCAATGTGAA
>NC_140969.1:63510989-63608489 GCF_056783735.1 Eptatretus burgeri
ATCATAGAATGTTGTTAATAACTTTTCTGTTGATTTACCTTTAATATTAAAACTTTTATGATAATCACTTAACCATTCTTTCTTTGGAGTTTCTTTCTCACATGCAAAAGGAAGATCTTTATGCTTATTATGAAGATCACTCGGGTACCTCAAATCAACTTCAAAATAATAACCTTCTTCTTCGTCATTCAATTCCTCTTGAGAAGAAATAACAATATTCATCAAAGCCTTTTCATAATCCTTTTCTTCCACCCACTCTAATTTACCATAAGGCAGAGATTGAGACATTGCCCATCCATACAAATTATTAGCATCAAAATACATCAAATAATTACTATCTTTTTCACTATCATAATTTGGAAGATATTTATTATTTGCTTTAGCATATCTTTTTGAACATACTTGTGATATTCCACCTCTCTTGGACTTCTCAATCATCAAAAGCATATCCACATCACTGATTAAATCTATATCTTGTTTTGTCATTTTCAACATTGCACTCCAAGCTAAACCAGGAGCTGTGAAATAGTGGGCAGGATCTAATCCATAACAATTTTTATTATGACAGAGTGATCTAAAAGCCTCAAACACATCAGCTAACAATAAAACATCTGTTTTTAGATATAAATCATGATATTCTCCAAGGTTCTTTATCTTAAATATTTTCCATATTTCTTGTGCGTGTTTATATTCCTTATCACTTATCTCTTCTTCATAAAGGTTATTATAGAAACTTTCTTTTGAAGGAAGTTGTGTTTCTTTAAATCTCATAAATGAATCCATATAATCATAAGGATAAATTCCCTTACTTGTAAGAATTTTCTCTTTACTTTGAATTTCATTCCTTGTTTGAATTTCCTCTCTCGTAAGAATTCCTTCTTTAATCAGAATTTCATCTTTAATCTGAATTTCCTCTTTAGTTCGAATTTTCTTTATAATTAGAATTTCATCTTCAGTTAGAATTTCTTCATTAATTAGAGTTTCCTCTTTACTTTGAATTCTCTCTTTAATCTGAATTTCCTCTTTAGTGAGAATTTCCTCTTTTGGAAAGAATGAATTAAGATTTGGAAAAGAGTCCGTGGAGCTTAGATTTGATGCGAGGTAGGCTAGTGGTGTTCCCATAAACTTGTAAGAATCTAAAAACCTAATACGAGTTAAAGGTTTTGTGAATATCATTTTTGAAAATGAAATATACTTTTGACTTGTGTTTGTTATAGCAGAAATATTCCCTGGTGTTTTTGAAAGTTCATTTATAAATAGATGTGTATCATAGTTGGCGCTGTTGTGAAGAAAGACTGGAATAAAAGAAGGTAATTTATAATTAAGATTACAACAGGAATGAGCGGGACCTCTATATTTACCAGTAAGATGACAATGGTCTCTAACTTTAGACTCCTTAATTTCCCCCTCACAAATATGACAGATATTGTTCATTCTAAATTCTAATTTTTCTTCTTTGGTTAATTTCATCGGTTCATTTGTTTCTTTCATTAATTTAGTGAGTCTTATACAATCCTTTTCTAATCGTTTTACAAACTCTTGTGAAGCATTTTTTCCACGATAATGTTCAAGTTTGTTATACTTTTCTCCAACAGATGATTTGATATAATAACAGAAACCACAAGGAATATGTTTTTGATATTTATTTGTATATGGTTCTTTTGGATTAGGAGAAGCAGTATTTATCTTTTTAAGGATACATTCAAAATCAGCGTATATCACAAATGGGTGCATGATAGATTTATTATAATCTTCAAAATAAATCTTTTCACCAGGTTTAGGCATTGTAATTACAGCTGATTTATGATTACTACAATATTTTGAATGTTGTTCTAATCGTTCTTTTGTATGAAATGAATTAAGACATCGCTTACAAGGATATATTTTGTTTGCTGTTCTGAATACCTGAGAAGAGATTAATCTTGATAAATTATTGATGTATGTGTAATGTGAATTCTTTCCAACACTAAAATATAAAAGGTCAATGTGTGTTTCTTCATTTTTATAGTTGTTTGAAATTTTTAATATTTGAACTTTGTTTGTATCCGTTAATCCATATACATTAATAGAAAGATTATTCTTTTTCTCAAATTTAGGAATATCTGTTAATGGCATTGGGAATTTAAAATCTTTAATGTCCAAGGTATTCTCATATTTCATATATTGTTTTACTCTTTCTGAATTACATTTTGGTGGATGTAAGTGAGCAAGAACAGACCAGAGAAAACATTTATTATCATTGTTCTTAATATTAACAACTGCCTTCTTTAGTTTTATTTCTTTTGGTAATTCAATATAAGAAGAAGCTTTAAGAGGGTTTGATTTTAGAATGTGTATATCTAAAAAGATGATTTTTTAATATTGAATCCACTTCCTACCACTGTATTATCAACATCCTCCTCTTGTCTTGATAGTTCTTCATAAACCCCACTATTCAAAAAATCTTGAAATGATGTTATAAAATGAAGATCTGTTCTCATATAAGGAGTTTGTTCTTCATCTTGTCTTTTCATATTCATTTTCACTCCCATATAAAACTTTAAAGTTTTCATTTCT
Organism: Eptatretus burgeri; assembly: GCF_056783735.1. Classification (NCBI taxonomy): domain Eukaryota; kingdom Metazoa; phylum Chordata; class Myxini; order Myxiniformes; family Myxinidae; genus Eptatretus; species Eptatretus burgeri. The sequence goes on from NC_140969.1 coordinate 63,513,546, forward strand.
TTTAATGTCTTTTTAATAAATTTTTCAACATCGGGTTTCACTATTTCAATTGATTCAGCTATTGATGATGGACCGGGTTCTCCAAATTGAAAAATCCTTATTTTTATATGCCCTTTAAATGCCCCATCAGTGTTTTCAATATAATAGTCTCCCTTTACTTTAAACTCATTTTTCTTGTGTTTTTGTGATTGAAGATGTTTATTATAACTACTCTTCAAAACATCCTTTGAACAGATATCACAATGTTTTCTTTCCAACTCAAGAGGAGATATTTTATGAAACAGATTAAATGTGTGTTTGTTGGTTCGGAGGTGTTTTCTATAATGTTTATATTCGTGATTACAAACATCGCAGTACGTTGTATTCACCATATTTATAGAACAAAACTTTGCTTAAACTAAAATTTTCTTGATGAAAATTTCGTTTAATTTATAGGTGAATCTGTGCTTAAAAACATTTTATCCTCCAACTTTTTCACTTAATAAATACAATGTTTCAAGACACAAAAGACAAGTTTCAATCAATCTCTTCATCTGTTAAAGATACTGAGAAATATGTCAAGGATGTAAAATTGAACAAAGATAAATATAACAACTATTGGATAAAAACTATTATGGTAAATAATATGAGTTCTTCAATTTCCTTCAGTGGAAGGGCTTTTAGTATACCTGGTAGAACATCAATTAAAGTATCTCTAACAAAAGTTTCTCCTCTCCTTCTAGTAATATATTCAAAACTAGAAAAAGCAATGAAACAAGAAAAAGTATCAAAGAACAAAAACCTTATGGATGAAGCTTTAGAAAGAAAAGATAAGACCATCTGTAATATGCAAGGAGAAATTTGTATTTTTTTCAACAACCTTAAAGATGTAAATCCTGATGAAATAAAGGATGTTAATATATCAGGTGAAATGACATTTCGTTCAATAGTAGTTAACGATAATTTTAAAATTACCTTTAATATAAAAAATGTTGTCGTTGAATCTGATAATGAAAAAAGTATATCGATATCGATGGTAATATACAACTGAAAGTATAGATGAATTTCAGTTTAAGTAAAGTTTTACTTTATAAATATGCTAGACTTTCCTGATTCTCCATATGACAAATTTGAGAATTGTCCTGCGTGTGAAAGACGGGGATTAAACACAGAGTCAAAAGCCTATAAACAATGTATATTCTGTGATTATCTTCTAATTAATGATAATAAAAAATATAAAAAGGAAAATAATTCTTTTAGATTTACACCAAAAATGAATTACTTTACAAGATTGATTAGAGAAATGAATGTAAAGTATGAGGATGATAACACACCTTTCCTTACAAGGGAAGAAACTGAACGTATAAGAGAAATGTTCAAAGGATTGTTGTTGTATATTATTCATGGATGTAATTTTCAGGGAAATATCAACACAAGATATTGTATAAATAAAATAATGGATTATCTTGAAATTAAACCTGAACTTAGGATAAAATATAGAGTTTCTAAAAAGCCAATAATAAATTAAATAACCTGTTTTTCAAATATATAAATGAATGATTTTTTACCTATTTGGGAAAATAAGATAAAATTTAACAACCATAAAAATCTCCCAAATTCATTAAGATGTCTCATAGTTGGTTCAAGTGGATGTGGAAAAACCTGCTTACTTTTAAAAATGCTCCTCACTCCCAACTTTTTAGATTATGATAATTTAATAATTTTCACAAAGTCGAGTTTTCAACCAGAGTATCAACTACTCTCACAAGGTTTTAATGCTGGTCTTCAAAAAGAAGATATAATAGGTTTATTTAAACGTCAAAAAAACCTAAATGATTATAACATTGAAGATATAATTCAACTATTTTGTGATACACAGAGATGTAAAAAGAAATCAAATCTTATAACTTGTATTCTTAGTGATAATACGGATGATATACCGTCTCCCCAAGATTTGGATAAATCAAAAAAGAACCTCATTATCTTTGATGATTGTGTTAATGAGAGAAACCAAACGGTAATGGACAGCTACTACACAAGAGGGAGACATTCTTCTTGTAATTGTATTTATCTTAGTCAATCGTACTTTCAACTTCCTCGTCGTTCCATCAGAAACAATGCTAATACTTTTATTTTATTCAAGTTAAATTCAATAGATATCAATAATTTTTGGAGAGATAATTGTTCTACATTATGTAGTAAAAAGAAATTTGAGGATTATATGAAGCACACGACTGAAAAATATAAATATATTGTTGTGAAACAAGATGAGATATTAAGGGATATATTTTTTGTTTTATAAACAATTACATATATAAATGACAACTATTATTATAAATCTTGTGGGTAAATCTGCTTCTGGAAAAAACTTTCATAAATCAAGGTTCTTGTGTAGTACAAATGAGAATATTGTAAATTTACTTAAAAAACACCCCGTGATACGCATTGTATCAACAACAACTAGAGCAATAAGACCTGGAGAAGTAAAAGGTGAAGATTATCACTATATTTCAGTGGAGGAACAGATGCGATTGAGGAATGAAGGACAAATATTTGAGGAGGTTTCTCTTGGTACAACAAAATATTCACATTGTAAGAGTGAGTTAAAGAAACTAAAATCTGGTGGTGTTGGGATATTAGAAACTAATCCAGAAGGAACGAGACAAATTATTAAATATCTGAGCGGAGTGAAGATTTTATCATTCGGTTTTGATGTTGATGAAGAAACTCAACACAAACGTATGAAAAGCAGAGATGCAAGGATTAGTGAAGAAGAAATTACAACTCGCATTAATGTTAATAAAGAATTTGATGAAATATTTAAAGAAAAGGATTTATTTGAACACATCTACTTGAATGATGAAGAAAAGGAAATTTTCCCTGTTGATCTTTACAATTCATTAAATGATATTTTACAATAAATAAATGGATACAAAAGAAAGAGCAAGAAGATTTAAGGAACATCAAGAGTTGGTTTCAAAAGTTGTAAAACAACAGGAAGACATAAAGAAGAAACGCAGACAGAAACTAACGGGCGAAGAAGCATTTGAAAAAAAACAAGAGAAATTTTTTAAACCACTTTTAAAAACTTCCCAAGAAAAAATGAAAGATGTTTCCACAGTTCCCACAGTAGAATATACTCCTAGAAAGCTTCAAATGTTAAAAGATTTCAGTCAAATGACGGAGGAAGAATTAGAGCATTTAGGAGAATTAGAATATGATGATGAAGGTTTATTTCAACAACTGGAAGAGATTAATCAACCCCCTGATTATATTGTGAATGCTGTTCAAAACAATGAATATTCAGCGGATTCAAAAACCAAAGCAGGACTCATTCCAACAGAACAACCAGCAATATTTCTTCTTGTTCAAGAAAAGGTATTGATATTTAATGATGAATTAAGGTTCTTAAGTTCTGCTCAACCCCTGTTAAACTAACTCCGAGATTAATGTTTCTTCTCACAAAAGATGGAAGACAAGGTTCAACTGTGAGGGATGAATCAAAGTATATTGATAAACCATTGGATATGGAAAATAATGATGATAGAGTATATATTGATTTGCTGAACACTCTAAATTATAAGGTTATTCTTTCTGGTAAAAGTAGGAAGAATGAGAAGGAGAAACACATTATTCAGGCTTTAAGTATCCTTGGTTCAGGTATTAGTTTTCTTCCAAATGACCCATCGCAATTAGTTAATAGACTGTTATTGTTGTTCGGCAGTAAGAAGGCTGGAAATAACAATTGTTTTAATGAAGCATCAGCCATTTTAGACCAGTTGATGAACATGAAAATAATTAATAAATCTCAATATAAAGACATTTTATCTCATATTAAATAAGATGAGAAGCACAATCCTGAGTTTTAATTTCACAACAAGCGACCACACATCTTCATTCCCATACCCACTACAACTTGACACAACAAAAGAATATGAGGCATCTTTATTGTCCATGGAGACTTATAATACCTTATTTAATATAACCGAGAAAAATGACAAGTTTAGTTATAATCCGGGAAGTGGATACAAAACGATAACAGTCTCACATGGAGCATACGAGATTTCTCAAATATCTTCCGAAATTGCTCGTCTTATGAAAGAACAGGGTGATGAACCAAAAAATATTGTTATAAACATTCAAAAACATACTTCAAAATCAACGATTAAAGTTAAAAATAACTACAAGGTTGATTTCACAATTGATAATTCATTTAGAGAGTTATTAGGTTTCTCCTCAACAAAGATTGAAACTAATGGGACGTTTTACAGTGATAATGTCATTCAAATATCCTCAGGAATAAATTCGGTGTTAATTCACTGTGATTTGATTGATGGTGCTTATAATGATGGATTAAAAACAAATACAATGTTTTCATTCAGCGCATACTCAACCCCAATTGGTTATAAATTCAATATGGAGCCTAAAAATTTGGTTTATCTACCTGTGTCAGGAAAAACCATACACAGAGTAAATTTTAGGATAACCGACCAAGATAATCGTGTGATCTCTTTTAATGGAGAAGTTATATCCATCAGAATTCACCTACGTGAAGTTTTTCAATAAATAAATACGATGGTTATTGTGAGGAAGCACGAGTTGGGAAAATATAAAATAATTACAGGGGATGGGATGTTCCTTTCCCCGTACTACAAGGGTGAAGGTATGTATCTTGGTAGAGGATACTATAAACCTAAGAGACAAAGGGGTGTCGGACATCAATTTAGAGGAGATGGGATAATTGATACTCTCATGGGTATTGGTTCAATTATTCTTAAACATAAAGACCTAATTGGTTCAACTGCTTCTGCTGTGGGAAATGTAGCAGGTGCTGTAAAGAGTATAAAAGATGCTCAGAAAGAATCTCATAAATTACAAGCAATAAAAGAAATTAAGAAAGGTAAAACTCAGTTGTCCCCCCAAGAACGACAGAAAATAATTCAAATACTTGGATCAGGGTTTCAAAAGTTTTAACATCTTTTTTCCTAAATAAATACAAGTATGGAAGCAATTGATAGTATCTATGATTTGGATGATACTATTATTATCTCAAACTCCACTAAAAAAGAAGATTACTTCAAGGTAAATGCAATAACTGGAACAGACTGGAATACAAATGGTACAAAAAGTTTTGAAATAAATAATCAACAAACCTATTTGAATCTCTCCGAAAGTTTCTTGTTGTGTAAATTTAAATTCACTAAGGCTGGGAATAACACAAACGCTACACTTGTAAATGATTTCTTCTGGAAAATGTTTGATAGTGTGCGATTGTATATTGGAACACAAGAAGTTGAAGCGGTTGATTATGTCTCTGCTGTATCTGAAATGATGAAATTTACACTCTATACATTCAGTGATAGAATGGGAAAGGGGTCTGTCGAAGGTTTTATTCCTGATATGTCAACGGGAACAAACACAGACCCTGGATATATTCAAAGGAAAGGAATGTATAATGATGATACAAAAGCAGAAAATAGTTTTACTGTGGCAGTTCCTCTTAAAGGTATATTTGGATTTTGTGATTATGATAAAGTTCTGTATGGTCTTAAAATTAGATTTCAACTACAAAGGAATGATAATGAAAATAGATTGCTTTTTGGTGTTGGTAATGCTTTTGGTGATCAGAATAAATTTGTAATTGAGGAGATGAGTTGGTATATCAGTGAATATACTCCTAATCTTAAAACAGAAGAGATGTTGAATCGAAGACTTAACTCAAAAAAACCACTCAGTGTATCATACCTCAAAAGAAGATGTCAACACGTTAAACTCAATCAAACTACTTACACGTGGAATTTGGGTGTTCTGGAAGGAAAGCCACGATATCTGTGGATGATTTTTAAAAAGCCAGATGGTGATACTGCGACTGATAAGAATAATGCATTGAGTGATAATGCTAAGGTGAAACAACTTCGCGTTTCTCTAGATGGAACATTTTATCCACGAGATAGATTGGAAATTAATTGGGAAAAAATGATTTTGCTGAAGCATACAAGTCTTACCAAAAGGTGTGTGAAAGTAATGGAAATAAAGAACCTATTTTGGATATGACAGCATTTAAAAGTTTGTATACAATCTATACGTTTGACCTGAGCGCTCAAAAAGAAACTATAAAGTCTAATCGAGTGGATACTTCCCTATACATTGAAAGAGGAGAGAGTGAAGAAGTTGATACATATTGTTTGCTTTTGGAAGAAACAGAATTGCAGATTAATACAGATAATGGTGTGATGATTAGTCTCACATAATTTTTTTGTTAAATAAATGAGTGGCAAAGTACCAACTGGGGTATATTTTAATCAAATCAATCTTCATAAACTATCATCTTGTGTTCAAAATCAAAAGCCTTGTACGATTAACGTTAATACAATTCAGAGAAAAGGAGCAGTAAGAATTGATGTTTTGCTCACAAGAGAACAGGTTAAAATCTTGAATGACACTGGCTCACTTAAAATTAAAATGACAAAACCAATGTTGAAAAAATATTCAATAAGAGAGACGAGTGGAGGATTTCTCCCATTTCTAATTCCTTTATTTGCTGGTTTAAGTGCGGTTGGAGCATTGACGGGTGGTATTTCAACAGCGGTCAAAACTGCCAACGAAAGGAAGGCTCAACTCCAGGCTCAAAAAGAATTGGAAAGACATAACAAAGAGTTGGAGAAACAAATTAGTGGAAGTGGTGTAATTGTAGATTTTGCTGAAAAACTTGAAGGTCTGCCTGATAAAGCGAGATTGTTAGTTGGAGATATGCTTTCTTCTATAGCACAAGCAGGTGTAAAATTAACGAAAAGAGGTAATGGATTATATCTTTCTAATAAATAAATGAGCATTGATGAGTGGTTGAAAGAATTTGGAAAGAATACAACATCAAATTTACAACTTGCCAAATATTGTAAGAAATTAAAAATTCATAATGTGGTTATTTGTATGAGAGATGAATTAACAAATGTGTCGAAACATACAAAGAATATTATTATGAACTTAGAAGATAATGATGGGAACGGTTCTCATTGGGTTTGTATTTTTAATAGTCAAGACAAATATTATTTTGATAGTTTTGGTCTTCCACCACCTGTTGAAGTCATAAAATTCTTACAGAATGGTGTTTATCAAACATTTCAAGTCCAAGAATTAAATTCCAAGTGTTGTGGTCAATTATGTCTATATGTGTTATTTCAACTCAACAAAAATAAAAAATTTTATGATATTATTTTTAATCTAATATAAATGACTTATGTTGGTAAAGATGGTTCTATCTTTGGTGTATCTCAAGAACTGGATATTGATTTATCAAATTATTACACAAAGGCACAGGCTGAACGACATAAATATAATATAAACAAAAATATTAACATGAAAAATGCTTATAAATTAAAAAATTATCCAAGCCCGACTGACGCGAATGACTTGGTGAGATTAAGCGATTTATCACAATATATATACTTAAATAAAACGGCTGTGTATTCTAAAGATACAGAAGTGTTGATATTATCTCCAGGTCATACAGAATTCACAGTTCGAATTAAAATAAATTTTTATAAAGAAGGGCGTATCGTTTGTATGAGAATAGAACAATGGGGGTATGATATGAATGATTTAGGGTATAATTGGTCATTTAAAATTAACCTCGAAGACCTGGAACAATTAAATCAGTCTCGTAAGGAAGAATATTATCCACTTGGTATCGAGAATGAGTTTTGTGGAGCCACGATTAGTAAACAACAAATAAAAGAATTTAATAAGGGTAAATATAATAATGGTTTTGCCCTTGTTTATCTCATGAAAACAGAAAAACAGGATTATATATAATAAGTAAGGAAATACAAAATGATTTAACTATGGGAAGATGGGGAGGTGTTTCGTGCCATAATATTATTCTAACATATATTTCTAATACATAAATGACAGCAAGAAGGCTTCAAGAAAATTATCATTTCTGTGTTCAAGCATACCTTCAAGAAAAGGGTATTCGGTATTTTAATAAATATGTTCTACAACATAAGAATGAGGTATTTTCAATAAAAGATTGGCATTATGCTGATGTTGATAAACCGACAACTTTAGATTTAATTAGAATGTTAAATAATGAAAAAATTATAAGGTTAAGAAAAGGTAAGGCTCTTTTAGAAATTCAAAAGAAATTTTATTGGTTTCCTGTTGTAAAAAAATTATTTTGGATACAGGAATAACAAGAAATCCTGATGAATATATGTATAATATTCTATGGGGTGTAAACGATTCAAGGATAGTAAGGGATGAGGAAGGAGTTGAAGAAGAGAGGGAAGAGGAGGAAAAGGAGAAGGAGGAGAGAGAGAAGGAGGAAAGAGAGAATAGAGAGAGGGAGAAGAAAGAGAAGGAGGAAAGAGAGAATAGAGAGAGGGAGGAAAGAGAGAAGAGAGAGAGGGAGGAAAGAGAGAGAATGAATAAATATCAAAATATGGAAACCAGTGAGATTCAAAAAAGAATAGAGGTATTAAAGAAAATAACTTATCTCACCAGGGAGGAATACAAAGAATTAACAAGTCTATTTGCAATACTTTCAACAAAACTATTAGCATCGTCAAGCTATTCATTTTAATTCAAGTTTTTTCTTAAATAAATGGAGGAGAGAGTGAAGGCATTTCTAAGGATTCTTTATGTTTTAAAAATTAAGATTCAAATGTGCATGTTGGAAACTAAAAAGGTTTTTGCACTCTGCAGGAATTTTTCTCATAAATAAATGAGTTATTGTCTCAAATGTAAAAGAAAACTAATACTAAAAATATTTCATATATTAAAAGTAAAAATAACAGGGTTATACAAAAAGGTATATGTTCGGTGTGTGGTTCAAAAAAATCAATTTATCTCCAAACACAAACTCGGAGGAGATATACAAAAGTTTTTATCAGGAAGTAAATTTACAACTACTGGAATACCAGGGGAATTACATCTTCCAGGTTATTCTTTCTGTGGTCCAGGCACAAACTTGGATAAAAGATTAGATGAGGCAGACAATCCTAAATCCTGGAGTAAACCAATCAATAGAGTTGATGAAGTGTGCATGAGACACGATATTGATTATGGGAATACCACAACGTTGGAAGAAAAGCATGAAGCCGATAGAGAAATGTTGTATAATTTGTCTCTGATACAAAATCCAACCTTGAGAGAAAAAGTTGATAGGTTCATCGTGAAGAAGATGATTAGTGCTAAATTGAAACTTGGACTTGGAAATTAAAAAAACTTATAGGCTCTAATGATGCCATTAAGACTGAAGAGCAATTAGCTGATGAATTACATAAACCAATATTCACAAAGTTTCAGAGAAGGAAAGTTTATTCCAAGGAAGTTGATTATATCTGGTCTGCTGATTTGATTGAACTCAATAATGATAAGGGGTACAAGTATGCTTTAACCGTTATTGATTTGAGGAGTAGATATGCGTGGGTTGTCCCTTTAAAAAACAAAACAGGTAATACTCTTATGTTAGCTTTTCAACAGATATTTAATAAAAGTAAGAGAAAACCTAAAAAATTGTGGACTGATGAGGGTAGAGAGTTTTATAACAAGACATTTATGAATTTTCTAAAAAATAACAGTATTACATTATACAGTACCTTTAATGAAGGGAAGGCAGTTGTTGTTGAACGTTTTAATCGTACCTTAAAAGAGAGACTATATAAAAAATTCACACAACTCGGTTCACAACAATGGTTATCTTTTATTCAGGATATTGTGGATAAGTATAATGACACGATTCACACGTCAACGAATATGAAGCCATCAGAAACATTTACAAAATTAAAATATGAAAAAGAGATTAATGTCAGAAAACCTAAGTTCAAAGTTGGTGATATCGTAAGAATATATAGGTGGAAATCTCATTTTGAAAAGGGTTTTACTGAACGATGGACGAAAGAACTTTTTAAAATTGTTGATGTAATAGATACAGTTCCTTGGACTTATAAAATATATGATTTGGAAGGGGAAGAGATTTTAGGTTCATTTTATTCACAGGAATTACAAAAGACAAAACTAAGCAGATAATACACCTTTGTGGACACTCGAGGGCCAAGTCCGAGGTGTATAACAGTATATAATGTGTGTCAAGGGGTGGACGTTCTTACATCTGTGAACCCCAAACACAGAATCCTCAACTGAATAGTTAAGGTTTAACTTTTGTTTGTGTGTGTGTGTGTGTGTAATGGGAGCAATAGGTTGGCGCTTCACTCCCTCCTACTATACACCGTTGTGGACACTCGAGGGCCAAGTCCGAGGTGTATAACAGTATATAATGTGTGTCAAGGGGGACGTTCTTAGATCTGTGAACCCCAAACACAGAATCCTCAACTGAATAGTCAAGGCTTAACTTTTGTTTGTTGATGTGTATGTGTGTGTGTCCCAACCCTCACATTCAAAATCTCAACCCCAACCCTCACATTCAAAATCTCAACCCCAACTCAATCCTCACCCAACACAGTCTTTTTCAAAATGAGATTTCCACATATATATATATATATATATATATATATATATATATATATATATATATATATATATATATATATATATATATATATTTTACGTTTTTTTTCTCTTCTTCCAATTCTGTCTTTTAAGGCTTTCAGGTTTGATGACGTAGAAAGGGGGAGTAAGCCTGCACTTTCTTCCCAGAACTTTCTTGATGTTGCTCCCATCAAGCACCATCCAACAAAGAACTACATCGATAGGTTTAGATCCCAAAGAGTGATAGCAACTCCAAAAGTCTCCAAAATATAAATAAATAAAATAATAATAATAATAAATAAATAAATAAATAAATAAAAGCCCCCAAAAAAGTTTCAAGTGTCCAACATAAACCCAACTTTCCAAGTCTTCAAGGTATAACCACATTCCCGTTGAGTTTCCAAGATATGTATCACATTGTGAGTTATCAATCCAGAACCCACATTTCAAGTATTCAAAGTAAAACCAACTTACAAAGTCTCTTAAGGATAACTCATTTACTGATTTTTTCAAAATTTGTGAGTCTCCAAGGTAGGCCCCATATTTAGAACCATCTTGGCAGAACCCTTTTCCTGAGTCTCCAAGGTAGTTATTTAAACCATCAAGGCAGAACTCATTTCTTGATTTTTTCAAAATTTGTGAGTCTCCAAGGTAGGCCCCATATTTAGAACCATCTTGGCAGAACCCTTTTCCTGAGTCTCCAAGGTAGTTATTTAAACCATCAAGGCAGAACTCATTTACTGATTTTTTCAAAATTTGTGAGTCTCCAAGGTAGGCCCCATATTTAGAACCATCTTGGCAGAACCCTTTTCCTGAGTCTCCAAGGTAGTTATTTAAACCATCAAGGCAGAACTCATTTACTGATTTTTTCAAAATTTGTGAGTCTCCAAGGTAGGCCCCATATTTAGAACCATCTTGGCAGAACCCTTTTCCTGAGTCTCCAAGGTAGTTATTTAAACCATCAAGGCAGAACTCATTTACTGATTTTTTCAAAATTTGTGAGTCTCCAAGGTAGGCCCCATATTTAGAACCATCTTGGCAGAACCCTTTTCCTGAGTCTCCAAGGTAGTTATTTAAACCATCAAGGCAGAACTCATTTCTTGATTTTTTTCAAAATTTGTGAGTCTCCAAGGTAAAACTTGTATTCTGGCTCATCAAGGTATAACTTGTTCAGTGGGTATTGTCTTGATAACTCACAATGAGTACTATTGCTGTAAAACTCTTTTTCAGGATTTTGCTGGTCTCCAAGGTATAACTCTTTGGTTGGGTCATCAAGGACGAACTCGTTCTGTGGGTCTTGGTCGCTCATAAGGTCTTCAACCAAGCCAACAATTTCGCCCCAAGTTGTAGCAAAAGCAGTATTTTCATTTCGTATTTCAGACACAATTTCCTGTGAGAGAAAATAATAATGTATTAATTAAGTTATTTAATTATTAAATGAGTATGCTTCAATCAAAGTTTGAAAATAGGAAAATAAAAAATCTTACCTCAATAGATAAGAGGTTTGAATCCAGTTCATCAACTTGAAGGTTTAGTTCCATACAAGACAGAGAGTTCCAAGGAACACCAAAGTCATCCCACTCAAGGTCTTCAACCAAGCCAACAATTTCCCCCAAGTTGTAGCAAAAGCAGTATTTTCTTTTTGTATTTCAGATACAATTTCCTGTGAGAGAAAATAATAATGTATTAATTAAGTTATTTAATTATTAAATGAGTATGCTTCAATCAAAGTTTGAAAATAGGAAAATAAAAAATCTTACCTCAATAGATAAGAGGTTTGAATCCAGTTCATCAACTTGAAGGTTTAGTTCCATAGAAGACAGAGAGTTCGAGACAAGCACACAAAACACCATTGCCAGCAAAAACAAATGTTTAAAATGGAGCCTGGGTTTGAAGCTTTTATAGAGAAAGACTGGTGGGTGTGGTTTCCTTTGGAAATTCCCTGGGCAAGCCTAGGCAAGCCTTCATTGGGAAATTTTTCAAAACCATAACATCCTGTAATTTTCTAGTGATTTCTTTGTGAGTCAGAGATGAACTGGAAATGATGTAAGAGTGGGCGGGGCTTAGCAAAAGTAGGCGGAGCTTAGGAAAAGTGGGCGTGGCTTAGAAAAAATACCTTATGAAAAGTGGGCGGAGCTTAGCAAAAGTGGGCGGGGTTTAGGAAAAGTGGGCGTGGCTTAGAAAAAATACCTCATGGAAAGTGGGCGGAGCTTAGCAAAAGTGGGCGGGGCTTAGGAAAAGTGGGCGTGGCTTAGAAAAAATACCTTATGAAAAGTGGGCGGGGCTTAGGAAAAGTGGGCGTGGCTTAGAAAAAATACCTCATGAAAAGTGGGCGGAGCTTAGCAAAAGTGGGCGGGGCTTAGGAAAAGTGGGCGTGGCTTAGAAAAAATACCTTATGAAAAGTGGGCGGAGCTTAGCAAAAGTGGGCGGGGCTTAGCAAAAGTGGGCGGGGCTTAAAGAAAAGTGGGCGGGGCTTATTGAATACCTTGTGGAAAGTGGGCGGGGCTTAACAAAAGTGGGCGGGGCTTAAAGAAAAGTGGGCGGGGCTTAACAAAAAATAACCTGTGGCTCAGGAGGTGGTCAAACAAGAGCATTAAGAGAAGTTTATCATTTCGTAATGGCACAAATGGGGTATCTTAAAAAATATAAAGATTCAAATGTTTTGTTTGTCAATATTTTAAATGGGGATTATTGTGCAAAGAAAATTAAACTATTGAAGGAATTTGAGAATGAACAAATCTTTATAGGTTCAATGAGTGAGCTGTTCAACCCCCAGGTGTTCAATTCAATGAGGTTCAACCTCCAAGTTAAAAGGGGAGACAAATAAATATACCTTGGGATAAAAAGGGGATTTATTTTTAGGGAAAAAAATATGAATCGCTGAAAATCCCCCATTCATTTACATGGGGAAAAGTGAGCCAGAATCAGTATTCTTACCCTACATATATATATATATATCTATATATATATATATATATATATATATATATATATATATATATATATATATATATATATATATATATATATATATATATATATATATATATATATATATATATATATATATATATATATATATATATATATATATATATATGTATATATATATATATATATATATATATATATATATATATATATATATATATATATATATATATATATATATATATATATATATATATATATATATATATATATATATATATATATATATATATATATATATATATATATATATATATATATATATATATATATATATATATATATATATATATATATATATATATATATATATATATATATATATATATATATATATATATATATATATATATATATATATATATATATATATATATATATATGTATATATATATATATGTATATATATATGTATATATATATATATATATATATATATATATATATATGTATATATATGTATATATATGTATATATATATATATGTATATATATGTATATATATGTATATATATATATATATATATATATATATATATATATATATATATATATATGTATATATATATATATATATGTAATGTATATACATATATATATATATATATATATATGTATGTATATATATATATATATATATATATATATATATATATATATATATATATATATATATATATATATATATATATATATATATATGTATATACATATATATATATATATGTATATATGTATGTATATATATATATATATATATATATATATATATATATATATATATATGTATATAAAAATATATATGTATATATATATATATATACATATATATATATATATATATATACATATATATATACATATACATATACATATATATACACACAAAAATCAAAATGGGGATGTTATTTTTTTTTTTTTTTAACCAACAGAACCATTCCCGGGTACACTACAAGTGCGGCCACCAAGTTTCAACTCATTTCATTCAGTGGTTAAGGAGTACATATAACATAGACAGACAGAAGTGGCAACCTTTGAATAACAAAAAGAACACACACACACACACACACACACACACACACACACACACACACACACACACACACACACACAATGATTTTATACAGTGAAAACGAATTATTGATGACAGATGCATAGAAAATATGAAAAACAGATGCGAAAAATACATGTATATATATATATATATATATATATATATATATATATATATATATATATATATATATATATATATATATTGTTGCGGGGTCGGGTGAGAAGACCACTAGGTGGAGGAAGTTACGTCGATTCCCACCACACTCCACGGAATTGTCGGCCGTCGCTCATGGATAATTCTGTGACGCGGCGGGTCGCTTGACTGATCGTGAACACCAATAACTCAACCGCATGACCTAAGGTCCTTCCATCTATGGAATCGGGTTACCTAATTAACCACGTGGTTTAATTCTACATATGCAATTATGACGTCATAACGAAGACACCTATGACATCATAAAAATACCACACTCATCCCACACGAGGAGTACTTGCTATGTGCCAAGTTTCAATTTTTTCCTTGATACGGTTTCAGACATACAGAGGTCCAAAGTTTTTCCATTTTTCTAAGATGGCAACCACAAACAAGTGACCTATAATGTTGTAATTATCATTAAAACATTCTACATGAGTAGTCGCACCAGTGTTGAAAATTTCTTCTCAATCCGACAAGCAGTTGCAGAGAAAAACACGAAAGTTCTGTGCGGACAAACAAACAAACAAATAGACAGACAGACAAACAAACAAACAAACAAACAAACAAACAAATAGACAGACAGACAGACAGACAAACAAACAAACAAACAAACAGACAGACAGACAGATAGACAAACAAACAAACGGATCCAAATGCATCACCCTCTCCGAATTCTTCAGTGAGGGTAGTAATTGATTCCATAACTACTTATAATTTTAAGCAAGCTTACTGTTTTAGATCATCTTTTTTCTTGTCAACCGTTAGCGGTTTGCTGACTTCTTGACTTAAGAAGGCTACAGCCAAGAGAGCAAATAGATGATAAGCAAGAACAGCAGGCAAGATTTGAGAACTTGTGCAATGGTGCCATTTCAGCTCTTCACCGAAGCAAGGTCGAGGCTCAACACAATCGACTGTCATGTTATAATGGAGTTGAAATGGCAATAAATTAGGAGGACATTAATAGGAGTATGCTTTGAAAATTAACGAATATAATGTCACACACAAATTATTGAATGATTCAATTGGTGTATTGTTGGCAACCTTTTCCTTCCGTTTTGGAATTAACAAAGAACCTCCAAAATGAAACCAGGGTAAGAAATTATTCAAACAGAGTACACTATGCACTGAGATTAATTTACTTAATGAGGTCCAGAAGATGTTTAACATGAACAACTGTAACAGCACCACATCCAGGAATGGTTAAGTTGGGCTTGGGATCATGTCATATTGAACATCAATAATTGCAATCCAGTCCTTTTGACTGACAAATTTACATTCTGTCTTGTTTATTCTGATGGGCATACCTTATTCTGGAGACTAAAGAATGTTCCTTACCACAGCATTTTGCAGAACACAATAGATATTTCAAGGTCCCACGGCACTCAAAACTTTCTGGTTATTTATAGATTAACTTGACCTTCCTTGTGAAGAAATCACCCATGTTTCTTTTTTAAAATAAAAAAATGGGATAATTAGACCAATATTTCGAACATTTCTGGTGCTTTTCACAACTTGCTATGCCCCACCCCTCAAAAAAGTTGACTTCAGCGAACTGCAGTGTTGACTTCATCTGCAGAAACTCACACAGAGTGGATTGACTCGAGATGTCGCGTACCGTATAAAGTACGTACAAATGCATTGTGCACATGTGTTTGCTATCTCACTGATCATCGTAATTCCTGTGATTGTTTCACGGAAAAGAAATTCTGCTTCTGACCCGTGTATGCACAACAATCACGAGGCAATTATTTATCCCTTTACTACCTTGTCGTAGTCGTGTACAAATCCAATACATGTATGCACAATAAAGGGCTATGCCATGTCCACAAAATATAAAATGTGACGGTTGAACGTTTCCATTAAAAAAGAGACTTACAGGGACATACAAGTAAAATACTAAAGATTAATATTGCATCATTTCAAGGTGCAAGGAGATAATTTTAAAATCAAACAATGTGAAAAACCTGCACCCACATTTTGCAGCTCATTGAATTGTTCGTTGAAACCAGCCTGCTGGGATAGGTACGATTCCACATACATGCAAGCCAGGTACGGCTGCACTCGACATACATGGGTTTATTCTAAAGTGAAGGTACTGTTTCCATTGGCATGCTATTCATTAACATTTAGCCAAAATGCTGTAATAAATGAACAGGGAAAAATATGTTGGCACAATGATGAAAGACAAATTTATCTGTCCTATTACATGGCCTCATAGCCTCGGGACTCTTACGCATTGACTTATACATTGTGTGCATGCTAATACAAGTTACTTGTCAACTCTATAGAGTCTAGACTAGTCCGATAAATCCGTCATCCGTCCGACTAGTCCGATAAATCTGACGTGCTGTAGCTTTATTTTATTATTCTCTTTTCTTCATTGTTTTCTACTGGCACTACATAACGACAGTAGGAATAAAATAAATAAAAATGCAACAGAACGTCAGATTTATCGGACTACTCGAGACAATTGTGTCGTAAAGTGTGTTCTGCACACAAGTTTTCATCGTATCCAGACAGCGAGATTGGTTCGTTTTATGCGCGGAGAGATACGGCCGATGACACGCGCTGGCCTTGCTTGTGATTCATTTGCCGCGGTGCAACATGTCCGCTGCGCTGCACTGGTCACGTCACCTCACTGAAATATTTCTGATATTGAGCAGTATGCAAGTATAATTTACATTATTGAATTACGAATAGGATTTAGTCTAACCAGTTGTTATTGCCAAGTCTTCCTTCGATGTCCTCCGGATCATAATGAACGCTGGGAATTTCATCGCCATTTTCCTCTGCTTGTCCTGCTTCGGGCTCGAACTCTTAAGGCCGTATTTCATCTCCAGCTGCCTGAACTTCACCTCCCGCGACGACGTTATCCGACAATTCTCCATCTGATTCAGACCAAAATCCTTAATTTCTCTCACACTCACTGTCGCTACCAGACAAATCAAAGTCCATGTCATCCATTATTCAAAACCAAATGTTTGATTTTTTTAAAGCAGAAATGAACGAAGCGATTGAGTTGACCAATCGAATGTGGAAACACACAGGAAGCCAATAGAATCACGTAGACCATCAACCCGAGTAATTTATGTGCAACCTTTGTCGTCCTGTAGTTGACGTCATGTGGGTTACGCCCCTTTCAGTAGAATTTTTAGGGGCGTTCCCGAAGAGGTTTGTTTTTTTTTAATTTTACATTTTACAGAACGAGTATTGTGAAAAAACATTGTCAGATCAGAAATCACAAAGGAAAACTATAGGACATATATGTATATATGTGTATATATAAATATATATATATGCAATTTCAGTCCTTTTGGGTGTCATGGGACCTTTAATGTAGAAGGATCTGGCATAGTGTGAGTTATAATCAGCATACATTAAAGAATGGTCTGCCTTGTCATCGAGACCAGTACCTAAACTGCTGTTTGGTACCAATATAAGATCTTTCATCTGATGTTGAGAGCTTGTGAAGCTGAATTTGGTTAAAACTTCATTTTGAATAATTACAGGAAATTTGCATAACAATTAAGGATCATTATTGCTTATCCTGCCCAGCCTGGTGTTGGCTTAGCGGTCAAGGTAGCTTCCTTGGGACCTAAGGGTCCTCAGTTTGAGCCACTGTTGGCTGTTGAATTAACATCAGGTGGGGTCATCCTTCTGATGTTGGTGAAATGAGTACCAGTGTACTGGGGTAATAACCATTCAGGGCAACCTGTGTCAAAGTGGTGACCTGTCCAGGACTGTATTCCTTGCCAATGAAACTGCCTTTGCAGCCCTATGTGCCTTTATGGTGTGAAAATAATTGTATTATTATTGCTTATCCTGACCAATAGGCAATTGAAAGGACATTCTCCTGATTTCCTCACCTTGGCCTTTATTGAAAAAATATTGGACATGCCATAGAGGGATGGATGCCATTATCTCTTGGGAGAAAGATGTGTTCTTGTACTGATTTGTTTTATGCCTCCCCTGCCTGTGGGACCGCCTTCCACGCTCTCTTTGATCTCATTCTTCTCTCTCGGTGTTCAAGACAGCTGTTCACCACAATCTTTGGTCCATCCCCCATCCAAAGCTATGATCTTTTCTATGCCCGATAAACCACCTCCACCCCTCCCAAAATCTTGCTTATGTACCCAACTTGTCCACCCCTCACGTTCTCCCTTTATTCTCATTGTTACCTGCATCCCTCGTTTTCCCGTCTCTGTCTACCTTCTCCCTTCGCCCTGCTCTTGGTATTTCCCATTTCTCCAGCTGTTCACTTTGATATGATGTATCCTGGTCTGTTCTGTGTCATAGCTCTTCCACGAGCCTAGACCATGTATAAAAAACAAACAAACAGAGGTGACAATGGATGTTACAATAAGGAATACACAAGTGCTCAACTGACTCGTACCAAATGGAGATTTCAGAAGGTGGAAGATTTTGAAGCAGCTGGTCCAGTGTTTTGTATGAGCAAGTCATTGACTTTTGTTTCTCTATCATGGTTCAAGTTAAACCACCTTCCCTCTATGATACGGTTTCTGATGTCTTGCATGAAAATACAATTGCTCTATGACGTTTTAAAGCTTTTTCCTGGTTTTAATGTCCATTCATTAAATTCCGCTTGTGTCCTGCATGTCACTTACAGTACCTACAAGCCTTCGACAACGTAATTAATATTTTCGGCAGACTTGATCTGTCATCTGGCTTCTCATTGTTTTATACCTAGATAAGCAAGATTTTACTTTTGTACCTCGATAAACAAGAATTGAGCTAAGTGCTCAATTACAAACCATAACTCTGCAGTAAGATACAAAATATTGCGTAACACTAAGATGATTAAACGATGAAAAACTTCATTCACTGGGCTCATTGGCAGGTGTGGAATGCTGCGGGCTGGGGACCAGCTGTTGGCGGTAGATGGTGTTGGATTGGAGCACCAAGGGCTGGAAGAAGCTGTGAGGCTGTTGGCTGGAGCTGGAGACAAGGTTCGGTTGCTTGTTATGCCCAATGGAGAGATGACGCCGGAGTCCTATGAACTCGGCATCGGTAAGTTCTTCTTCATTACTTTCACACAGACCTTGTGATATTCTCTTCCTCTGGACCAAATACACCATATTTATCAACTCATCATCATAACTTCAACACAGAATCTTTTTTTTTTAATGGGGCATTTTGGGGTTTAATCTTTGAAGAATGATAAGCTGTAAATAAATTATCAGTTTTTTTCTGGATACAAAGTTGAGGTTCATGGAAGAGCTTGAACACAGAACAGAAGCAGACCACAACATCGTGGAAAGGGAGAAAACACACCAATGACACAAAGGTAGAGGGACACAACATAGGAACACATGGAGGAATAATGGGCAAGAAGAATGATGAGAGCATCCTGAGGATCCTCTGTCATATAAAGTCCTTCCTGAGCACCCATGAACTTCTATTTACTAACAAGGCCTTCACATACTTCATATGTGCCAAGCTTCAATTTTTTTCTATGGAGTAGTCTAAAGGGATGAAAGGTGTTGAAGGGGTTTTAAGGGTCTTAGGTTTCTAAAGGATTTAACAGGGTCTAAAGGGTTTGAAGGGTCTACTGGGGCCGATTGGATCTTTGGGGTCTAAGGGTTCGAAGGGGTCTGTTGGTTCTCCAGGGTTCTAAAGGGTCTTAAGGATGTAAGGGGTCTTAAGAGTCTCAGGGTTATAAAGGGTATACAGGGTCTTAGGAGCCTTAAGGGTCTTAGGGGTCTTTAGGGTTTTAAGGTTTATTCAATGATATGTAACCAATATTATTCAAGTTCTGTGTGGGCAAACAGACAGACAGACAGACAGACAGACAGACAGACAAAGACACAAACATACCCAAATGCTCTGGCAAGGGTAATTGAGAGGTTTACATTAATCAACAGTGAAACATCTCATGAGATGACAGATTCTCTTGATATATGATTGACATACAAACATAGATTACATTTTGAGTTGATTAGCAAATTATCTCACCACCTGGATGGAAATTAAATGAGAAGGGCACTCTTCAATGTCGCAACTTCGTCAGATATACCGCCGCTCACTTTATAATATCATTATACATACTTATACCAAGTTTGATTTAAATACATCAACCCAGATTCAAAATATTAAATAATTCTGGTTGTCAGACCATGCATCCAATCAGGTTGAAGCTTAAAACACATATTCCCCATGACTACTAGATCATAATTCGGAAGTTTCTTTGATTAATGAAGCGGTTCAAGATAAATAATTTTTTTAAGATTTCCGTTGAATCCAATATGGCTGCCAGACTATGTGACCAATTAATTATTCATGAACACCCTGGTATCCCTAAGGCTTGGGGAACATGTAGCTAAAGTTTCCCCTCGATCTGTCAAGCCATTCTGGAGAAGAGGATTTTTAAAGGTTTATTCCTCAAAAAATCATAGCTGCCAAACCATGTGACATATAATATGACATCAAAGGTGAAGAACTTTTTGTTCCTCGTGGACAGGCAATCATACAGTACCTGTAAAGTTTCACCTCGATCTGTTGAGCCATTTCGGAGAAGAAGATTTTTGAAGGTTTTTTTTGTTATAAACAATATGGCTGCCAAACCATGTGACTGATGACATCATCAATTTTTTTCACAATACAATTTAGCCCCAGATGACCGTCAATTTTTTTCACACTGATCGGATAAAGTGTTCGACGTATGCAATTATGATGTCATAATGAAGCCACCTATGACATCATCAAAAAAAATCACATTTGTTTCCCATGGGGAGTACTTCATATGTGCCAAGCTTCAATTTTTTCTATGGAGCAGTTTCGGAGATACAGAGCAGGGGCGTAGCCAGAGGTCCAAAAGCGATGAGGTGAAAAGAGGTGAACTTGGTTGATGTGGCGGTGCGCGTAGCGCAGCGTGGCGAGCGCCAACGGCATAAAGCCATTACGGCGAGGGGTTTGGGGGCCGCACAAGGCCCCCAGAAGCCAATGCATTTTTGATGCCCAGAAACCTATTGTTGGCTAATTTCAATTCTCAAAATGGGAGCTCAGATGGCCAGAGGGCTCAGGCCAGATCCTATTTCAGGAAATGAGCGACGAGGCAACTGCCTCGTCTGCCTCAGCCTGGCTACGCCGGTGCAGAGGTCCAAAGTTTTTCCTTTTTTCCAACATGGCTGTCACACCATGTGACCTATGACGTCATAATTATCATAAAAACATTCTACACGAGTAGTCGCACCTATCGTGAAAATGTTGTGTCAATCGGATAAGTGTTTGCAGAGAAAACAGTGAAAATTATCATGGACAGATGGACGGACGGACGGACGGATGGACAACCCGAAAACAATGCATCCAGTGACTTCAACAGCAGTGGTATAGAAAAGGGCTCCATTCGTTTTTTCTCATCAGTCATGAATCATCATGCCGAGTTTCAAAACGATATGTTGTGCCGCCTCGGAGGAGAAGGGAAAAAATGAAAAAAAAATCTTAATGGACCCACTGCGTGACTGACAGAGGATGGACTGCAGGACATCGTTATGGCTTCAACAGCTCATCTTGACCCCATCATAGACCAGCTATAATCAGCAGAGGTAAATCTCCCGCCAACTTAAAAAAAATATAAATATAGTTTAAGCAGATATATTGTGCAATGAACGATCATGGGATCTTTTTGCCTCTGCCACTGAAGGTGAAGGAGGTTGTTTTCACCCTTTGTCTGTGTATAGGATATCTCAAAAAGTTGTGGACGGATCCGGATGAAATTTTGTGGACAGGTTCCCAGTATGACAAGGACGAACTGCTTTGATTTTGGTGAAGATCTGGATCCGGATCCGACTACTAGAATTTCTAAGTGATTCTTCACCATTGAGAGATAGGGCCAAAAACGAGATATAGCACGAAATCTCAAAAAGTTGTCGATTAATTCAGATTAAACTTGGTGGACACGTTTGGTGTGTGACGACGAAGAATTGATTCGATTTTGGTGAAGATCCGAACCTGGATCTGGATCTGATAATTTTTTATGTGATTTTTCACTATTAAGAGATAGGGCGCGAAACCGATGTACAGCAAGATATCTCAAAATTTTGTGGACAGATTCGGAGGAAACTTGGGAGACAGGTTGTGTGTGTGACAAGGAAGAATTTAGTCGATTTTTGTGAAGATCGAGACTCAGATCTGGATACGATACGATTATTTAATTTTATAATTGATTCTTCACCATTGAGAGAAAGTGCCAAAAATGATATGGTACTGGAAAGCATGATATTTTAAAAATGTATTGTGCCTGATATGTACTCATGGATCAGACATTACCTGGTGGATGTATGCGCTCTACCGAGTGCCCTTCTAGTTTTAATGTATAAATAACATATATAAATAATATTTTAATGTATAAATGTATAGTAAGATAACCTGAAAATTCAGAAAAATAAGGTTTATCAGTGTACACCAGAAATGTCAAAGGGAGAATCTTTTTCTTCCTGTGTTGTTGTTCTTCTTCTCAACTTCTTCTTCTTCTTCCTCTTCTTCCTCTTCTTCTTCTTCTTCCTCTTCTTTTTCTTCTTCCTCTTCTTCTTCTTCTTCTTCTTCTTCTTCTTCTTCTTCTTCTACGGCCGCATTTATTCGCACTTTCTTGAGTAGTCGGCCAGGGAAAGTTCTTGCCACAAGATTTTCATAAATAGCCAGCCTGGCCTGACATTCGACAAAGTGGTTAGAGAAGGAATTTATAATTTTGCCAGGATGATGTCGATAGCTGAACTACTCTTCGCCTTTCATGGGAAAACACGGCAGTAAAGGCCTCAGCACCCGGCTGAGCCAGCCGGGAAATTCTCGAAGCATGGTTTTCGGGCACACAGTCTATAAACCACCATATCGACCCAGATGCTACCTATCGAGGATTATGCAATCACCCACAGCCCCCACCCGTGGGTGCGAGGGCCAAACCCAATACACAAATCCAGATCAGATATGGAACACGTGGCACCGAACCTGTGACCCAAACATCCAATCCGGAAGCAAATCCACTTTCCAATTCCACTCCCTTTATTAAATCCGTCCCAAACCTCACGCTGATTGGTTCCCCTTGCAGCCCAACCGTGACACGCAGCCGTTCCTGTTGGACAGAATTACAGTTGACGTCTCTGCACTTGCAGTGTTGTAAATTTTTTACCTCTGATAACGGAAGATAGTGGTCTTCTGAAACGTTAGGGTTTTAATAAAGAATTGTGTTGTTCTTCTTGGCTCAGTGTGCTTTCACTCTCTGTACAAATGTCTCCCAAGCTGCATATATATATATATATATATATATATATATATATATATATATATATATATATATATATATATATATATATATATATATATATATATATATATATATATATATATATATATATATATATATATGTGTGAAGCCTGGTGTTGGCGCAGTGGTTCGGGCAGCGGCTTGGGATCCAAAAGGTCCTGAGTTCAAGCCCCGTTGGGCCACTGAATTAATACACCAGGGGGTTGACTCAGCCTGTCATCCTTCCGAGGTCGGCGAAATGAGTACCAGTATACTGGGCCGGTGTATACCCTGGTTGAAATGGGTGTACCATATCCCTGTGTCGTAAGAGGCGACCAGGGTTGCGTCAGGAAGGGCATCCGGCGTAAAACATGTGCCAAATCACTATGCGGATCATATGGATGATCCGCTGTGGCGACCCCTAACGGGAACAGCCGAAAGAAGAAGAAGAAGATATATATATATATATATATATATATATATATATATATATATACATATATATATATATATATATATATATACATATATATATATATACATATATATATATACATATATATACATATATATACATATATATATATATACATATATATATATACATATATATACATATATATATATATATATATATATATATATATATACATATATACATATATATAACCGGGCGTAGTGGCGTGCGCCTGTAATCCGGCTACTCGGAGGCTTGGGTTGGAGGATCGCTTGAGGACGGGGGCTCTGCACTGGGCAGGGTGTAGAGCAGCCCGGAATCATGGCGAAACCCAAATCCTGATCCCTGTGTTGTAAGAGGCGATCAGGGTTGCGTCAGGAAGGGCATCCGGCGTAAAACCTGTGCCAAATCAGTATGCGGATCATAACGGATGATCCGCTGTGGTGACCCCTAACGGGAGCAGCCGAAAGATGAACAACAACATATATACATATACATATATATATATATATATATATATATATATACATATACATATATATATATATATATATATATATATATATATATATATATATATATTGGCTTATATGATGGAGAGAAGAAAGGTGGACATACTGTGTGTACAAGAGACCAAGTGGATGGGGAGTAAGGCTAGGAGCATTGGAGGTGGTTTCAAACTGTTCTACCATGGTGTGGATGGGAGGAGAAATGGTGTCGGGGTAATCCTGAAGGAAGATTATGTCAAGAGGGTATTGGAGGTGAGGAGAGTGTCTGACCGAGTGATGAGTGTGAAGTTTGAAATTGAAAGGGTGATGATGAATGTCATCAGTGCATATGCCCCACATATGGGGTGTGAGATGGAGTATAAAGAAGATTTCTGGAGTGAGTTAGATGAAGTGGTGGAGAGTGTATCCAAGGATGAAAGAGTGGTGATTGGAGCAGATTTCAATGGGCATGTTGGGGAAGGGAATAAAGAGGATGAGGAGGTGATGGGCAGGTACGGTCTCAACAAGAGAAATGTGGAAGGCCAAATGGTGGTAGAGTTTGCAAAAGGAATGGAAATGGCAGTGGTAAATACGTATTTCAAGAAGAAGGAAGAACACAGGGTGACATACAAGAGTGGAGGAAAGTGCACACAGGTGGATTACATCTGAAGCAGGAGATGCAACCTGAAAGAGATTCGTGACTGTAAGGTGGTGGCAGGGGAGAGTGTAGCTCGACAGCATCGATTGGTGGTCTGTAGGATGACTTTAGAGGTGAGGTTGAGGAAGAGAGTGAGGGCTGAACCAAGGACCAGATGGTGGAAGCTGAAGGAGGAAGACTGTTGTGTGAAATTTAGGGAGGAGGTGAGACAGGCGTTGGATGGTGGTAACGATGGGTGGAATGATTGGGCAACTACAGCAGAAGTGGTGAGGGAGATAGCTAGGAAGGTACTTGGTGTGACATCTGGACAGAGGAAGGAAGATAAGGAGACTTGGTGGTGGAACGAGGAAGTACAGGAAAGTATAAGGAAGAAAGGGTTGGCGAAAAGGAAGTGGGATAGTCAGAGAGATGAAGAAAGTAGGGAGGAGTACAAGGAGTGGCGGCGAAAGGCAAAAAGAGAGGTGGCAAAGGCCAAGGAAAAGGCATATGACGAGCTGTATGAGAAGTTGGATACAAAAGAAGGGGAAAAGGATTTATACCGATTGGCAAGACAGAGGGACTGAGCTGGGAAGGATGTGCTGCAGGTTAGGGTGATAAAGGACGCAAATGGGAATGTGCTGACGAGTGAGGAGAGCGTGTTGAGAAGGTGGATGGAGTACTTTGAGGAGCTGATGAATGAAGAAAATAAGAGAGATGAAGAAAATGAGAGAGAGAGAGAGAAGAGGTGGAAGAGGTGGAGATAGTGAATCTGGAAGTGGGGTGGATCAGTAAGGATGAAGTGAGGACTGCTATGAAGAAGATGAAAAGTGGAAAGGCGGTTGGCCCAGATGGTATACCAGTGGAGGCATGGAAGTGCTTAGGAGAGATGGCAGTGGGGTTGTTAACCAGATTGTTTTATGAAGTCTTGGAAAGTGAGAGGATGCCGGAGGAGTGGAGATTAAGTGTACTGGTTCCGATTTTCAAGAATAAGGGTGATGTGCAGAGCTGTGGAAATTACAGAGGGATAAAGTTGTTAAGCCACACCATGAAGTTGTGGGAAAGAGTAGTGGAAGCTCGGTTGAGAGGAGAGGTGACGATCTGTGAGCAGCAATATGGGTTTATGCCAGGAAAGAGCACCACTGATGCAATGTTTGCTTTGAGAATGTTGATGGAGAAGTATGGAGAAGGCCAGAAGGAGTTACATTGTGTGTTTGTGGATTAAGAGAAAGCTTATGATAGGGTGCCAAGAGAGGAGTTGTGGTATTGTATGAGGAAGTTGGGAGTGGTAGGGAAGTATGTGAGGATCGTGCAGGATATGTATGAGGACAGTGTGACAGCGGTGAGGTGTGCGGTCGGAATGACGGACCGGTTTAAGGTAAAAGGGGGATTGCACCAAGGATCGACTCTGAGTCCTTTCCTGTTTGCAATGGTGATGGACGAGATCAGACTGGAGTCTCCATGGACTATGATGTTCGCGGATGACATGATCTGTAGGGAGAGTAGGGAGCAGGCTGAGGCGACCAATGGTCATAATCCTTGACCTTTGACCTTTAAAGGTCACAAAGGTCAAATTTTCAAAGTTGTGGGAACCGAACCGGGTTTTCGACATTTTGCAGCTAATACCCCATATTTTTTTTATTTTGTTTTTTTATATCTATCATTTTTATAATAATATATTTAATAATAACCCATATTTTTATACTTATAATAACCCATATTTTTTTTATTTTGCAGTCACCCATACCACATCATGTTGATCATTTTTATAACTTGGTCAAATATTATCACATTGTCTCATCCTTGACTTCTGAAGCAATCTACATCGTCAAATACCGCTCGTGAACCATTGTCGTCTTCAGACTTGTAATTCATTAAAATTCTTCTTTTGCGCCGATCAAATCGTCACAATAATGTGGGGCAGAAGTGTGGAAGCACCATTTCCAAATTGCAAAAAACAAATGTAGACTTCCATTCGATGATGAGTTCAGGGCAATCCAAATTACCATTCTATTTTCATGCTTTGCTCTTGATGCAGCAAATCTGGGTCTTTGCATTAAGTGCCATTATACGATTTCACCTGAGTTAGGCAGCCACCCACTCCAAACATCATTCCATCAGTTGCCATCTTTGCATTCTTCCACTTTTCAGGGTGATACAAAGAAGGAAGGCAAAAAGTCCATATCTTGATAAAAGGCCATTTGGGCCACCATTCCTCGATTGCATGCCCATCCCAACACTTTTACAATATATGGCATTCCCACAATGTCAATATGTAGACACATATGAAGTTGTTAGTTCATACATAATTAAAAAAACAAAAGCAATGAGCAGAGACTTGGATTAGATTAGGAGGAATAGTAGGAATTACTTTTGGGTTATGCATTGTATTTATAATTTATAGGATTATTGAATACACATAAATTTTGCAAAACCTTTGTTTTATCCATTGTCTGAAGCTCATGTAATATTAATGGTCAGATCATATGGACTGTTTTTTTTTTTTTGCATGATCTAAGCCTCATAGTGGAGCTGCCACACATAAATCTCATACACATCGACACACAGACAAATACACTAGACCCAGCACAGGATTGTTAGATGAAACAAACACAGCCAGAGGTTGGGAGAAATGCCATCACTTCCCAGACCATTCTGGGTACTAGCGTCGCCACAACAATGTTGTCGCCTTTCTAACCGTACCCAGCGGTGCATTTCTAAAGGAGGAATTTCCTCCTCACAATGGATGCCAACCTATGGGGATTGTCCATGCTCTTATCCTTTTAAATATTGTACATCAAGCAAGGAAGCCGTTAGTACCATTTTTTAAAGTCTTTGACTCTGGGAGGTCAGCAGTTCAAACTCTGGCTTCGTCATGTCAGAGTGGATGTTCTAACCATGACACCACCGAGTCTGACTTTGGTGTTAAATGGAATCAAAAGCTGTGGGTTTTTTTGGCCTTACATAACAAGAATGTTACATTACATTCTTTCTTAACAACCTGGTAAAATGAGATACCCATGGCTTCCTGTTTCCTCTTTCAATCGAGTGAATAAGCATAACTTGAAGTGGTCATTGTATAAGGGGCATTGTGGAAAGAAAGTGGTTCAAATAATACTACTAGAGGCAGAACTAACTTTCATCAAATCAAGCCTACTTATATTGTACATCATCATCAAATCAAATGTATGTTTCCAAGCTTCCCATGCTTTCCAGTGAACATTTTGATGAATGTTTTCAAAATGTTTAAATCAAAGTCGATTTTGGTTTGCAGGAACCAAAGGAGTAAATGTTGAAATCCCATTATCAGGAGATTTAGCCATACCACTGTGTAACGCTTCACCCCAATATACTTTGTGGTACCTGTTGTATATTGGCTTTCGGCTGATCCGTCTTTCTTACTTTAAGCAAATGGACATTGATTATTTGCAATAAACTTGAATTTGTTTTTTTTTCAATATAATGAACCTTTTTGCAGGATGGTTTAAACATTCGATTTTTTTCAACATTGAAGTCAAGTTTTTATTTTGTTTTGCCCCATCACACTTTGCAGCATCATAGTTTTATTGACAATGTATTAATAATAAACCTTAGTTTGTGGCAATTTTACGTCTTGTGGAACATGCCAAAGCTCTCTCACATCTGCTACGAATTTTTTTAATAGTTTGGAATCTGGGATTCTCCACCATTCTTCACACAGTACATCATGTAAATCTTCAAAAATTGAGTGGTTGTTATCATCGAATCCACAATTAGCATTCTATTATGTCCCACAGATCTTGGTATCAAACTTGAACAAACTCATCATTGCACAAAATCTGTTCACACGCACACATGCACGTGCGCATGCACACGCGCACGCACACTGCAGGAGGAGGCCTTTTTGCTCGTCAGTCCTGTACCCATCAAGTAACACACTCATGAGAGGGTTGTGTACAGCTTTCATAGAATTCCATGGGATTCATGGCTCAATGAGCGATCTTCCTGCTTGCTTGACATCCCAGTGACCCTCCCAATTGTCATGAAATCATGGTGCTTTGATGTGATAAATTAGACTTGTTTATTTCATCAAACAAATCATTGCAAGGTTCCCTTCCTTTTTAAGTTGTGAGTTTATTTCAGATAAGGTGATTGTTGCTTCAAGTCTTTTTCAACTTCATGATGCCATTCCCTACTTTTCATTTAGGAATGGCTAGGAAGGTTGAAATTGTCATGATGAAGGCATCCACCTTATACCTCATTGAACTCCATCAATTCCTTTATCTGAGACTTGGTGCTCTGAAAATGAGCAATCACACTTTCTTTATTTCAGTATTAATATTGTTGTTCTCTGTTGATATTTATGGTTATACAATCAAATCATTCACGTGTGGGCAATTTTCACCACTGGAAATGGGTGTCCCATGACTTTTGGTAGTTATAATATTGCGGTTCTCGGAACTGCAAGCATACAACAGATAGGTGTCCCAAGATAGTTATCCCATTAGTGTACGTGCAGATAGACCCCTTCCTTTTGTGTAGTGGGAAGACAAGGGAGTGCATTGCGATGGGCTATAGTTAGGTTAGTAAATCATTTTTCTCTTATTTTATTCCCACCTTTTCTTTCCCACGGTGCCTTCTGCCTCGCTTGCTCCCCTTGTCTCGCTTACCATAGCGTGATGACCCACGGTACCCTCCTCAATGATCACTCCTGAGCGAAAATCACGACGTGCACTTTGGTCTTTACACCGTCTACTCATCTACTCAAAACCAGACGTGGGCGGTGAGTCACATACGCTTAGCACTCAGGTGGGCAGAGTGCACCGGTGTCTGGCCGAAGCCCGGCCCAGGAAGGCAGACCACGTGAGCAGTCAGAGCCAGTCGGAATGCCCGACTCGGATGATGACGTCGGATTTGGCATGGCCCTCCCCGAACCTCGGGCTCTATAAAGCACGGAGAAATCCTCCGTGTAAAAGGAATGGAGGAATTGAGGAATTGAAGGAGGAGTGAAGTGTGTTGAGAATTGTAGAAGAAGTTAGTGTTCCTGCATCTCATCCCCGCCCACACTACCTCGACGAATCGCGTTCTGCCTGGTCCCACCTACTGCTCCACCCTCGCCCTCTGGACTCCTCCCTTCTCCATTCAAGCTCCTCCTGTTCGGAACACGATCTCCACATGTGCGCTGTGGCCAGAGCGACGTGGCTATTGTCCAGTGCTGCACCATGGAGCATCCCTCCCCCGAAACACCCAGGTAGCGAGAACTATAACCTCAACTCCCTCCCTCCCTGGCTGCAAAAGTCCCTTTTTCATTGGGGTTTCTTTTTCTGTGTGCGTGTCTGAGTGTGCTGGCGCCTGTCTGTTAAGTTTGCCTGCAGAAGATCTTTTATTGTTGTTACTGTGAATAATCTCACGTCAAGTCTGCACTGTGTCTGCTTTGGTAAGTTGCTTGTATAATTGTCGCACCCCCCACACCCTTCTCCTCTTTCCCTGCGTTACATACCCAATAAACCTTTGTTGTGCCACATGCTTTTCCTCGCTTGCTGTAAATAAATAATTGTTGTAGAAATGTTCCCAGCTCGCTGTTGTCTTTTCCCTCATTGGTCCAGCATGGTTCGAGTCCAGGTTTAGCCGGGTCTTTATTCCCAACGGTCTGATCCGGTAGAGTGATCCGGTTCGGACAAGGCGTACCGAGGGCGTGGTTCCCTGGTGGTTAAACCGCGTAGTTAATTAGGTAACCCCATTCCATAGGCGGGAGGACCCTCGGTCACGCGGTTGAGTTATTGGCGTCCACGGTCTGCTAAGCGACCCACCGCATCACGGAATTATCCGTGAGCGACGACCTACAATTCTGGGGAGTCTGGTGGGAATTGACATAGCTTCCCCCACCTACTGGTCTTCTCACCCGACCCTGCCGGCCCGCAACAGTATCCTTCCATCTCGATGTGTATCCATACAGAAAGAAAGAAGAGATTTCTTAGTGCTTATGTTGTCAATTACAAGATTTTAGGATCCAGAAATTATTTCTGATCACTTTAGAGTTCAACATGATATGATAGTGGGTTTCCACTTTGTTGAATCAAAAAGCGAATGGATCGACTCGAATGAGAGTCGAAAAGAGGAACTTAAGTAAATCAGTTTAAGGACTTTCGGGAAAAAAACCCAACCCATTCATGATATCATCCTCCTTAACAGTTGAAAAGGTGCTGTTGAAACATTCTTCAAACAAGGAATCCTTTAGGTGTTTGAATAAACTACATAATACAGTTTTAAAAAACACGCAATCAATGGCATCTCGTGTGTGTGTGTGTGTGTGTGTGTGTGTGTGTGTGTGTGTGTGTGTGTGTGTGTGTGTGTGTGTGTGTGTGTGTGTGTGTGTGTGTGTGTGTGTGTGTGTGTGTGTGTGTGTGTGTGTTACTCGTATGCAGCCTATGGCCACTTGGCTGCATCATTTTCTGGGGGCACAGCTGTACCACTGATGCAGTGTCCCTATTACCAGTGGGCTGGTACTCACTTTGCCAACATCAGAAGAATGACAGGCTGAGTCAACCAACCCGGTGTTAATTCAACGGCCTGACAGGGGCTTAAGCTCAAGACCCTAAGATCTTAAGCCAGCCACCTTAACTGTTAAGCCAACACCAGGGCACGTGCATGTGTGCGTGAGTGCGTGAGTGCGTGCAAGCAACCTCAAACTGTCCTTGTATTCCTTTGTGTGCACGGAAGTGAATCATAAAGTATACACATTCATTCTGTCTGTCCCATTTGCTAGCACTTGCTTGTGGTCATAAAAGTTACAGCACCTTCCATAATGTCGGCTATTTTGTGCTGGTACCGTGGCTGAATTTGAAATTCCTTTCTGGGACCTTAGCTTGAAAGACAAGGGCAAACCACCCAGTGACTTTTGCTTGAGAAATTGCTTCGGCAGCAATAGCTCTCTTATCGGGAAATGGTACCTTTCAGGACATTACAGTGTTTTTACACACTCTAATTGGTTGGATGGCAGCACACCAACATGCCTCCACCAACATATGCTTTTATGAGCTCTGTGATATGTGCAGCCTTTGCTGTGAATTACATGGGCTGTTAAAAAACAAACATTTTGCCATTTGTTGAACTGCATATACAAAACAAGATATATTTTTTTCTTTTGATTGTTTGAAAAGACACAAATGCTCACACGAATGTTTTTTTTTTTGTATACTTTGTCGAGGCTCATAATAAGAGCTAACACGCAGAACATATAACAAAGGGAGAAGGAGAGAAGAGAAGAGAACAGAGACATTAGGAGATCTGTGGAAGGGAGTGGGATGGGGTGGGGTATATGGGGTAAACAAGATGGACACGACAGGGACTTTCAGGAAGAAAAGCAGGGAATATGACGTTGGTGGGTTTGGGGTGGGTTAACAGGTGTAGAAAAGATCATGGTTTTGGATGGGGGAAGATAAGAGATGGTGGTGAACAGCTATTTTGAATCCTGGAAGGAGGAGTGGGATTAAAGAGAGTGTGGGAGTTTGTTCCAGAGGCAAGAAAAAAGTTAAATTGAAAACAAAGAAAAAAATTTTTTTTGATTTTATTCCCAACAAAATTTTTTATTTTTTACCCCAGAAACAATGTCGACTTGCATCAGCCATTCAGTCATCCAGTCAGTCCGTTCCGCTCTCTATAGGGCATCACAACGCTTACGGCAAGTCGTGACTATTTTGCAGCTGTGAATTTACCATGGACATTTTTTATCAACCCTGGACATGGTAGGGTGCTCTTAAAATATTAAGCCTGGTCTTGGCTTAGCAGTTAAAGTGGCTGGCTTAAGATCTTAGGGTCTTCAGTTTGAGCTCATGTTTTTTCCGTTGAAGCAACACCAGGTGGGATTGACTCGGCCTGTTATCCTTCTGAAGTTGGCAAAATGGGTACCAGCTTACCGGTAATAGAGCTGTTGGATTAATACCAGGTGGGGTTGACTCTGCCTGTCATCCTTCTGAGGTCGGCAAAATAAGTGCCTGCTTGCTGGTATCCTGTGTCGGAGTGGCGACCTGACCAGGATTGTGTCCAATAGCCAAGGAGACTGCTTCAGCAGCACCAACGCTCTGCACAGAGTATGGTTCCATTGATGGATGTATGGTAATGGAGGACACTGCATCAGCAGCCAAGCTGTGCCTCCAGAAAATGATGCAACCAGCAGCCACAGGCTGTGCATGATAGCTGGCTGTCATAACGATTCTCGGTGAGGGCAAGAATTTGCAATTTGGCCACTGAAGCAGCACCCAATGGCAGACTCTTTTCATATAGCACCCTGGAGTCCTATAATTTACACTGTACCGAGCAGACAGACAATATACTGCTTCAGAAGGGAAACACAGGATACACAGCCTACTTTACAGAGGCTTAAGATGTGAAACATTTAACTTTTACAATTGATCACTGCCCACTTTTTTTTCTTTTTTTTGTGTATGCCTTGTCGAGGCTCGTGTAAGAGCTAACACACAACGCACAGCAAGGGGGGGCATGAGACAAGAGGGGGGGCATGAGACAAGAGGGGCGGGAGTGGGAAGGACAAAATAGTGGGGAACAGAGACGTTAGATCTGTGGAAGGGAGAGGGATGGGGCAGGGAACATGGGGAATACAAGATGGACATGACAGCCTTACAGGGACTTTCAGGAAGGAAAGCAGGGAATTTGAAGGAGGTGGGCTTGGGTGGATTATCAGGGGTAGAAAAGATCGAGGATTCGGATGGGGGATGATAAGAGGTGGTGGTGAACAGCTGTTTTGAGGGCCTGGAGGGAAGAATGGGATTGAATAGAGTGAGGGAGTTTATTCCAAAGGCCGGAAAAAAAGAGGAATGATAGAGTGAAGGTAAGCAGTGATTCGTGATTTTGGTAGTTTTACCAGAAAGGGGTTTTTGGTGGACCTCGAGCGCCCTGCGGAAATGTGGTGGGGACAAATCGCAGAAAGAACAAGGGGGGCAAGGCTGGAGAGGAGATGGTAGAAGACAGAAAGACCACCGACCTGCCTGCAGTGAGAGAGTGAGAGGCCCAAAGACTCAGCCTCATTGCAGGAGATGCCAATGATCTGAAATGCCTTGGTTTCCACAGCGTGAAGCTGAGAAAGGTGGGAGGCAGGAGCACCAGCCCAGAGGAGAGAGCAGTACTCCATCAGGCTGTGGACGAAAGCTTTGCAAGTGGTCAGGAGCTCAGGTGGGCCGAGGAAGGACTTTGCACGACGGAGGATTCCCAGTCGGCGACTGGCTTTGGAGGCGAGGTTGGAAATGTGACTTTCCCAGGAAAGGTCATGGCAGATAGTGAGACCCAGTGGCTTGAAAGAAAGGACTTCTTCCAGAGGATTGTTGAGAAAGTGCATGGGAGGGGGGGGGGTTCTAAACAGTCCTTTCAGAGAGACATAGTGAGAGTGTGAGATTTGTCCGGATTGAAAGACATGTTCCACGTGTTGGACCAGTTTGTGATTTTATCCAGATCTGCAGTGAGCGAAGAAGCTGCTGCTTGCCGGTTTGAGGGATGAACGATGGTATGGCAGAGGGTGGAGTTATCAGCAAAGAGATATAGAGGATTTTCCAGAGAATCGGAGAGATCATTGATGAAAACCAGAAAAAGGACACAGCCCAGAACGATACCTTGAGGAACTCCAGCCTGGACAGGAAGAGGGGATGAAATAACTACATTTAGGGCCACATGGTGACTGCGACAGGAGAGGAAGTCTGCGAGTCATGAGTGGAGATGGCCTTGGATACCATAAGAAGAGAGTTTGGTGAGCAGGGCAGGGTGCCAGACCGTGTCAAAAGCACGTGATATGTCCAGGGATACGGCTCGGATTTCCTGTCTGGCATTGAGGACCTCCATCCATTGATGGGAGAGCAGAAGCAGCATATCCAGGGTAGAGTGACCTGGTCTGAAACCAAATTGATGATCGGAAATCAAGCCATTGGAGAAGAGGAAGGATTTAATGTCTGAAGCGATGATGGATTCCATAACCGTGCTGATGATCGGGAGAAGGCTGATTGGTCTGGAGTTGAAGGGAGCTGTTTTTGCACCTTTTTTATGCAGGGCAGTTATGTTTGCTGATTTCCAAGTAGATGGCAGATGACCTTGAGCAAATGAGAGGGTGAATAGAACAGAGAGAGGGTGAGCAAGAGCAGAAGAGTAGGTTTTTAGGATACGTGGGCTGATGCCGTTTGTACCGGTTGCAGAATCTGAGTCGAGATTTGACAGCAAGCTCTCCACCTTGTCAGGAGAAAAGGACACAGAGTTCTAGGACAGTTGGGTGCGACTGGGTAAGGTGGGTCGAGAAAGCGATGAGTTTTGGACACAAGATTGAGCTGCAAACACCGAGTTTAGGCATTCAGTCTTTTCACGTGCGGTATCAGCAGTGCGGTCATTTGAGGTAAGGGAGGGGATGGAGGGGGAACATACACCAGAAACAGGTTTGATTAGATGCCACCAGGATTTTGAGGAGGGAGAGAGGTTTGAAAGTTCAGACTTGAGATGAGAAAGATGTTGTTTTCTGGCTCTCCTGAGGGTAGATACACACTTGTTCCGAGCTTTATGGAAGGAACTGAGATTACCCTCAGTTGGGTTTGCTTTCCATGAGGCAAAGGCAAGTTGTTTCAGGACAACTGCCTCGCCACCAGCTTCAGTGAACCAAGGGCGGGAGGAAGGGTAGGACAACTGAAGACGAGAGGGGATAAATCTGTGCATGAGGGAGAGTAAGTTTATTTGAAAGAATTCCCAGGATGAGTTGATGTTTGAGAAAGTAGCGATAGGAGACCATTCTATAAGTTTGATGGCTGCTCAGAGACCCTGCTAGTCGGCTTGAGTGAAATTCCAGACTCGACGGCGGTGAGGTGGTTCTCTGATAATAGCTAGAGAGATGTCCACTTTGACAAGGACGTGGTCAGAAGAACCGATTGGAGTGGAGGAAGAGCAGCAGATATTGTCAAGGAAATTTGTCAAAATCAGATCCAGAAGAGACAGAGAACCATTGGTCGAGATCCGGGTCGGGAAGTTGACCGATTGAGTCAGTCCCAATGAATCGCAGAAAGCTTTTGCTGAAGTGCCATGACAGGTGAGAGAGGTACCCACACCGAGCCAACTGGCATGATGACAATTGAAGTCACCACATATGAGGAAGAGAGAGTTTGGATGAGAAGATAGAAGTTGATCCATGTTTTCGGATAGTGAGGTGTAGATGGAGTCATCACTGTTAGGTGGACGGTACAGTACACATATAAACATGAGGTGGGAGTGGAGAAGCCGTCGCCAGAGGTATTCCTGGGGGTGTGGGGGAGTAAGGGCAGTGCATGGAGAGGGAGGAGTGGAGTCTTTGATGAAGAGAGCAACACCTCCACCAGGACGAGGCTCAGGTCTGTCATACCGGAGGAGGGAGTAACCAGGGAGAGATACTTGGGAGTCAGACATGTCTTGGGGGTGGAAAGTTTCTGTTAGGCAGATTATGTCTGGTGTGTCAGTGGCAACCTCTATGGAAAGATCTGAAAGGTTTGAGCGAAGGCCCTGGATATTTGAGGTCCACACCGTTAATGAAGAGGGAGGGGAGCAGGCTTTGGGTGCAGGGGGTGGGAGGGAGGGGGAGGGTAGGACAAGGAATGAGGGCGGGAGGTAACGAGGGTTGCTGAAAGAGTGTGGGGGATTGCAGAATAGCTAGGGGAGGGCCGAATGAGGAGGAGAAAAGGCTCTGTGGCGCTGGGGGAGAGGGGGGACAAGAGAGGGGGAAGAAGGCAGTTTGAGGATCTGAGGAGGTGGAGTGAAGAGATGGAGGTGAGAGGGCAGTGGAAGGAGGCAGCTTTGTAGATGAGAGGGGGGGCAACTTTGAGAAGGATGAGTGATTGGGTGAATGGTGGGAGAAAGGTGAGGGGGGAGTTTTTGAGAGAGGTGAGAGGGAGGCTTGGAGGGAGAAGAGTGTGACGGTTGCTTTGAGAGTGAGGGGTGAGAGGGGTGAGTTGGCACTGAAATTGGAAAAAAAGAATGGTTGATGGAAACCGAACATTCATAGCAAACTGGTTTTTAGCTCGCCTGTTCGAAGAACAGAGAGCTATTGCAATACCCCCGGCGTGAGTGTCAGCGTGAGCGTGAAAATGTTAAAGTTTTTGGTGCAAGTTATTTCCTTTCTAATGTTTTTATCTACCACACTATTTTTTACTGATTACAATATACAAATACATCTATTGCTTTAAAATTATTTGGATCAGACTTCACTGCAATGCTTTATAAAAAATATTATTGGACTAGTCTTTTAAAAATGATAAATGTATAAACAGGTGAGCATTGGGTGGCTTTGACACCACTCTGGTTTTTTGAGTTTTAGGTAAAAGATGCGATTAAACACATTTCTTGAGGGATGCAATAAAGGCAAATTCAGAGAATGGAGAGAAGAAACGCTGTAACAGTTGGATTTTTTAGGCAAGGGATGAAGGAAAGGTCGGATTGAGAGCAGTCTGTTGAAATAGTAGAAGAGTAGTGCATTATGATACAGTAAAGAGTACCACATGTGTGAAAGAGCAAGATGAAGCATTATGAGAGATCGTTTTTACTATTATTATTATTATTATTATTATTATTATGATTATTGTTTGAGAGCATTTTCATCAGATTCGGTCATGAATAGTCCATCGGTCAATGTCAAAAAATTTAACCTTGTCTTATTTTTGTATATAATCTTGGCAAATGCATTTAAATTCCTCTAAATAGTATTTAGGACATAAAAAAAAACATGTTGCCAGTTTTTCTATTTGGTCCCGGGGTGATTTCTGAGCAAAAGTATGAAAAAAATTTTAGTTGCCGTAAAAATATTTTTCAATTTATGGAGAGCCAGACTTTCGGCAAATGCATTTAAATGCATTTCAATTCATCCAAATTATCTAGTAAAATACGAAAATAAATATTGCCAATTTTTTCTTTAGGTATTTTGTGCCCTCAGAGTCAAAATGTGGTTAGATTGTTTAAAAATTTAATAATACAAAATACTACACTAATTCTCCTCACAACTGATATTTTATGATCTTAGGTAACATCCTGGGCTGCAGGCGCGGATCGAGGAAATTTCAAGGGGGGGGGGGCGTCTGGCCCGACTCACGAGTGCCAAGGGCGCGAAGTCCGTGAGGGAGGTCTGGGGGTCCTCCCCCAGAAAATTTTGAAAAATAGGCACCCGGAAATTCGTTTCTGCGGCCTGCTTGAGGCTCAGCGGAATCTCTAGCAAAGCTGGAGTGTATATGTGAGAAAATTTGGCATTTTTTTGGTCTGTGGGGTGGGGGGGTCAGGCCCCCCATAGATCCACCACTGGTGTCACCTAATTATTGCATTTGTTTCATAAGTTGCAGATGAATACGTCCCAGCTACGACTTCATTGCTGTTACAAGTTCTGATTGCCGACTTGTGTCAAGCCCAACATCTGCACCTTCACAGAGAACATAAACGAAGACGGCCACCTCTGCAGCATTAGGAGAACCACCTATGAAGAAACAATCAATTGACTTTGACCTCTGCCTCAAATGCCAAGGAGAACAGTGGGTGAACACTAAAAACAAAGGGAGAGAGCTGGAGTCACTGACGCATCCAAAACGTGAAAGCTATCAGAAATTTATTGACTATACCAGTCAAAGAGCTGAATATGGGAATCCTGACTTCGTTCATTTGAATCAACGGCTGCATGGTTTGTTAGCGGAGATGTTGGAGCGAATCCATGCTGTATGGCACAGGACATGCTACAGTGAGGTAACACACAAAGGGCACACTGACAGAGACAAAAAGCGGAACGAGAAAGCACTGTCTGCGAAGAGTTCAAGCGTGTTGTCATACAAGAAGGAAGGGGGACGACCCATATCAAGTAGTACGACAATGCCTGATAGCAGTGCATCTGCTGAGTCAATGAAAAGGTCACTCACACGATCCCACGTCAGTCCGTTCAACCGAGAGCTTTGTTTCTACTGCCAAGATATCAAACACGAAAAGAAACATGCCAGATCTGGTTCAAACCCAGAGTAGATTCACTTATGCAGAACTTCAGACATTGGAAAATCAGTCAAAAAGATTGTAGATGCCAGTCATAATGACCAATGGAAATTGAATATGGCAAACATCCTTGCGGAGGGACACTTCCTGTCCAGGGACATCAGGTACCACACAAGTTGCCACACAATCCACTGGCTACGTGCAGCAGCCCCAAAGGCTCAGTAACAGGGACAACCAGTCATACAAAGACACTGTGGCATCTATTTCGGCAGAGATAGAATTCTTTGCCGAATTAAAAGAGCGCTTGAATCAAGGAGACATCATCACACTGACCGAGGTGGCTGCAATGTACACCAATATGATGCACGATCATGGAATTCACAACGACAAAATCACTCGGCAGGTCCTCTTGGAGAAAATCCAACAGAACATCACAAATTTCACAATCACTGATGCACGAGGGAGGAAGCCAGCAGTCCTACATTCCAATGAAGCTGGTCGCTCTGCTATAGACCAGGCAATAAGGAGAGAGACATCAAAGGAGAGATGAACACAATCTTCCGGTGTTCCAACATAATTAGGCAAGCTGTCCTATGGTCTAGAAAGGATGATCCATGGTCCTTTAATGGGTCACTGGTCGGGTGCAGTGAATCAGGTGTACCAGCTGAACTGATCATCTTCACAAGATGGGTCTTGCAAGGAGCAAAAGCGGCAACAACCGAGACATGCACCGAACACTTGCACAACTCGTGTCTCATCCTGTCTCAATCAATAGTACAGGCCTGCAAGACAGACAGACAACTGGCGCTCACCCTCATGTCATCAGAGTCAACTTTCCACAGTATGTTTGAAAGTCCCTATGCTGTTGGACTGTCACTGTACATGTACCACAACTTCTGAAGTCAGAAGGCGGTATCGCTGTTGAGCAAGTTTGGCGTTGGGGTCTCTTATGACCGTGTCACTAAAATACGTAACAACATCGCCAATGCCATCTCTCAGAATATCAGAGAGTACGGTGTGTATGTGCCACCAGGCCTTCTGCGCAACAAGAGGATCCGCGCTTCCCTGGACAACATCGACAAGAAAGTGGACACCCCAGATGGAAAAGGGAGTTTCCATGGAACAGCCCTTGGAGTGTACCAGCGATCAGACCAAGGCAAAACAGTGGTGCACCCAGTGCAATTCAGTGAGAGTGACATCTGCAGGCCTACATGATGTACCACCAACTGTTATCGACATGGTTGCATGTACGATTGAGGGGAACCCAAAGCCAAAAACGAGTCCACACTACACCAACTTCAAGATGGGAGTGTATGATGAGAGTTACGGCAGATCACAGACCAATGACATTGGGTGGATGGTGGCACGCTTCTTCAACAGGCCTTGTGTTCATGAGCCTGGCCCAGAAACACCACCAACAGAGGAAGGTGAACCAGAAGAACCCACAGCTGACAGGATGGATGGAGAACAGCCTGTACCTGTTTGGTCTGCCTACAATTCACTCACACATATCCCACTGCCCGCGGATGCTCCCACAGTAGTGGACCAGGCCTTTGGGCTTCACATCATCAACGCTGCAGCCCATGAATGGACCACTTTGGTCATGGCACTGGATCAGCTGTCAAGAGTGAATGATCTCCTGACTGGACCAGACAGCAAACTGGTGGCAACCATGGATATGGACCAGTACAAGAGGGCACTGAAGCTTGAATACCTTGACCCGCAGTACAAGAATAAGTGGGTACTATGCCCTGGTGCATTTCACACTGTGCTATGTGCCCTGCGGTGCTTGGGCAGGACAATTGAGGGGAGCGGCCTTGATGAGGCGTGGCAGGAAGCAGACCTGTACAGCAGTGTCACGGTGACCCAGATTATCAATGGCAACCATCACAACAGGGCTCTTCAAGCTCACCAAGTAACACTGCAAGCACTGTTCGACCTCTGGCTGGGTGCATTCCTGGAAGACCATCCTGCAGTGCGTGACTACCTACGGTCAGCAGCAGAGGAGTTGCCTGATGCATGCAGGGCCAACCAGGATGTCCACACGGCACACCAAGCATTCCTAGTGAAGCTGGAGTCTCTGCGCATCAAGAAGCAGCTGCTAGAGTATGATGTCACTCATGACAAGGATCCAATGTACAAGTGGGCACACATGTACATGAATCAGGTCATGGTGCTGCTCCAGTTTCAGCGTGCCACACGTGAGGGTAACTGGTTCCTCTACTTGGCAGCCCTGGAGAAACTGTGTGTCTACTTCTTCGCCTACAACAGGCTAGATTATGCACAAAACATCCCTGAGTACATTGCTCACATGCATGAGATGAAAACCACAGACCCAGACATTTGGCAGGAGTTTGTGAATGGCGACTTCACGGTGAACACAAGCAACACTGTTCCATTCACTCGCATTGGTGTAGACCAAGCCATGGAGCACCTCAACAAATCTACCAAAGGTCAAGGAGGAATCTCTGGGATCACGTCGTACCCAAAGACTCTACTCAAGTTCTGTCTCACAGGCCCTGAGCTGGCACGCCTCTCTGTAGAGACCGAAAGACTGGCTGCACTATCCAACAGTGCTATAGCACATCAACACCACTGCCTCTCCCAGGCCAAAGTTCGTCGCCAGGAACGAGCTATTGCACAGCTGAAGACGGTGCTAGCACAATGCAACATCTTCAAGGGGTCCAGTACTGAGCCTGATCCCCAGGCCATGACAGGCCGCATGTTCAAGTTCCTGTCAAAGGAGATACTCCCCAACAATGTCAAAGAGAGCATCCTGTCAACAGAGCAGGTTGGCATGGGTGCCTATCTGAGATTCGTTAAAGAATGTCTGACTGGCAATGAAAACCTATGGTCCAAGATGACAAAGGTCAAACTGCTGTCTTGGAGTGCATCTGCAAAAGAGATCAAACTGAATGCTGGCTCCGAAGCTGTGATACTGAAGGCAACATCATCACTCTTTGCCAGGATGCTGGTGATAGCGCGGTCATCAAGAGAGGACATTGATTTGGAAGCAGTGATTGGCACTCATGAGTTTGCAAACACAAACCGGGTGTTGATGAAACCAGATGGATCGATCCACCCAACAACTGACAAAAGCACAGTAATCCACCTGCTGGAGAATCTTGTGCAGGCCGATAGTGACAACCCAAGAAGCTACTACACACAAACCGACCGAAGAGAAGGGGTGCTGTCTCATCGTTGATGGAATGGCAGTCTTGCAGGAGTTGATGGCGGTCAAGAAATTCAATAACTGCAGTGACCTTAGCACATCATATGTCAAGATCATCGACTCAAAAGCTCGAGGCTATGACCAAGTGAGGGTTATCTTTGATAACTATACCAAAGTATCTTCACTGAAGGAAGGCACAAGAGAACTGCGCAGAGGCAAGTCAAAGGGAATCCGATCCTACATAGTACAAGATTCAACTTGCATCAGAGACAAAGGTACTTTTCTCGCAAGCAATGACACAAAGGATTCACTCACTCTGTACTTGGCTCAAAAACGCATCGACATGAGTACTGCTGGGAACCTGGTGACCATGACATGCAGTAGTGT
Source organism: Eptatretus burgeri (assembly GCF_056783735.1). Lineage (NCBI taxonomy): Eukaryota > Metazoa > Chordata > Myxini > Myxiniformes > Myxinidae > Eptatretus > Eptatretus burgeri. The sequence continues at coordinate 63,556,600 of NC_140969.1, forward strand.
CGTGACAAACTCCGACTGCCCTGTCTCTACAGGTGTGAGCACACATGAAGAGGCAGACACTCATGATTCTACATGAGGTGGAAGTTGCAGAAACAGGACTCAGAGTCCACCTATACTCCCAACACACTGATGTCCTACTCCTGGCTCTTCGCAGGGTGCCACAACTGGGCATCGAACCAGCAGTAATCATGGGCACCAGGGAGTGCCATCACAAAGTCATGCTGAAACCAATCTATGACCAACTAGGTCCAGATAAAGCATCTGCTTTAATCAACTGGCACGCACTGACCGGGTGCTTTACAACTGGACACATACAAGGAAAGGGCAAAAAGGGATGCTTCACAGCATTCCTTGCATCAAGCCCCACGGTACTTGCTGCACTGGCTGGGCTTGGAGAAGGAGCAGAACCATCTGCTGAAGTGGTCAAGGGCTGTGAAGAGTTGTGTGCACTATTCTGTCCTAGACGATTCCACATCACCCAGGCGAAGGACCTCAGGTGGCACCTCTTCAAACTACTGAAGCCTGAACAAGGAGTGGACAAACTACCACCTACCTATGGTGCTTTGTTGGAGCATATCAGGCGAGCACATGTACAGGCGAGTGTTTGGTCACAGGACCTGGTCCTAGACCCAGTCATCCCCAACCCTCTGGAGCTTGGATGGCAGCAGCAAGATGGTTGACTGGTGCCAGTGCTGACCGAGGAAGCACCAGCTCCAGATGCCGTTTTGCAGCTGACGCGATGCAAGTGTGGACCCACAGACAGCACATGCTCAGGTAGGTGCTCTTGCAGACACCACAATCTTGTCTGCACCGAACTCTGCCACTGCGCGGGAGATGAGGACAAATGTCACAACACACAACCCACTGTAATTGGACAAGATGAGGAAGAGGAGTAACGTAAGGAGCAAGGACTCAGGTGTAAATATATGTTGTTTGAAGTGGGACACATTGGTTCACAATAGGAGTGACTGATGTTTGCAAAATTCTTAATGCGACACGTTGTCCATTGGAAATTCAAATGCTCATCTTTTTAGACTCCATGTGCTGGTACTTGTAGTGAAGAATTATATATTAATAGCATTTAACTGCACAATATTCACACACAAGGACTCATGACTATATGGAAACATACTCTCCTAGTGGATTGGATCATCCTGATCATTTTAAGGGGTCACACGGTATACTTACTAAAGAAACTAAATTTTTAGTCAAATATTATCGCATTTTTCACACCAAAGTTTATTTTGTACCAAAAATGACCCTGGGACCACACAGAAAAACTGGCAACAACATTTTTCTGATCAGTGATGTATTTAGATGGAATTAAACACAGTTGCCAAGATTCTATATGAAAATTTGGTTTTTTTACATTGACCGACGGACTATCTGGGGATGTCCCCATGGAGAACTGAGCCGCGGTATCACCAAGGAAGCTTGTAGAGATCAAGCTTTTAGAGCGCTCGCCAAATGGCTTAAGCACTCAAGCAAGCACTCCAACAAAATGGTTGACTAATACTTCATTTACTTTATCACCTTAACATTGTCTCCAATGTCAATTTGTAATTTTATTTTCAAAAATGATGACCGCTATGATAAAGAACGTCAATTACCACACTGTGTACTGTCGCCATGCCTTACAAACATCGGTTAATAAGGAACGGCTTACTTGGCAAATGATCAGCGATGTATACAGCATTTCTTAGGTATGAAGCTGTATCATACAGAAACCGTTATGACCTGTTCCAAGGCAATTTTTATATTTAACTAGACGACCCATGAACCCATTGGTTTCCCGTTGTGACAGCGGTTGATGAAAAAAATCATTTCAAGAAAAAAAAAATAGATAGCTCCAGCAAACGAGACCACTGAGGTTGTTTGCATTGATCAAATAATCCCGAAGAGTACTTGACAGAATCGGGAATTGATTTTTTAATAATTTTTTCGTTGCCCGATTTGAACGAAACTTGATGCTGCACACCGCAGGAGAATGGTGAGTAAGGTGGCACTAAAATTTTTGTGCTATAATGTACCGTTTTGGCTGCATTTCGGGAACATACATACATACAAGATGAGAGTTTTAGTAATATATAGATAGATGTCGATTCAGTTTGGAGAAAAGAGGGAGAAATGTAGAACCATAAACAGAAGGAAATTCAATAGAAATGAGAATCGTTATGGAGTGAAATATAAAGTTTTTGTGTGTGTGTGAACCGAGGAGAGGAAATTGGATCGTGTTGAGTAAATAAAATGAGCACTTTCTCCCTGAGGGAATGCCTTGACGAAGGCTGTTCAAGCCTTGACAATCGCACAAAACAACAAACAAATTATCATGAACTATTGCACGGGATTTGAAGAATGACCCAACGTAACACAAGACGAATCCCATTCGGAAAACTCAGCTTTAGCGAGGGGGAAGCGGCAGCTGCAGATTTGATCAACATGTGTAAAAATCCCTCGAATTAGAAAGCTTCAATTAATTTATTCAAAAGAGAAGTTCTGAAACTACATTAAATATAGTTTGCAATAATTTTATTCCTGTATATACGATATTCATGATTCGCATCTGTGATGTAAAATAAATATTCTGATATTAAGCAACGACAGTGATTCACCTTGAGATCTGTATGAGACATTTCTGTAAGGGTGTGTAAGCAGTGAAATTGTGTTGCTTAAAAGGGCGTGCATTTTTAGAACATCGGAATACTAATAACATCAGGAACGGGGAAATCCCACGAAGGATTTTTATAGATAATGGTTGTGGAGAAAGAGGTTTAAGAATGATTGGCCAAGGTTATGAACCCACCTGAAGAGGCAAGTGGTGGCTTCAAGATTTTTTTTTTCTCTCTCTTCTGACACCATTTTCATCTTTTACACATCATTCAATACAAATCACTTTTTCATTCCTTTCCTTCTTTCAGCACGCTTTTTATAATAACAGCTGTGGGCTCATATTTCATGATATTTCCACTGCATCATTTCCACGCAAAATGCTTATCTCGCACAAGTTGTAAAGACAGGTGGCGGAAAATTGGCAAACATGTCCGATTTGGCACAAGGCCAAACTCATTAGCGCTCTCTCCTCACAAGTGAGAGAAAGCGTCAGGAAGTATGGAGAAGCAGCAAGACCTTTGCTTTCTTGGTGAGAGCCAGCGGTGCGAGATTGATAATCTGTGTGTCTGGCCAGGGGTTAATGAACATTGCGCTGCACACTCAATCAATTTGGTGGAAATGCGTTCTTGTGGTATTGCAAATTGGCAAGGCTTTGTGGCCATTTTCTCTTCTGCCTCGTTAGCAATTTTGAGTGAGCTGTAAAAACAGAATAATTATAGCTTGAAGATAGCAAGCGCTTCTTAGGGATTCGCTTAGCGTGACCATTTGCTCTTTTCTACATTGCACAATAAACTGTGGGCTTAACATGCTATGTTCAAAGCAAACTTAGCGAATACATGTATAATGCTAAAACATTGTTTGATTTACTCAGAATGATTGTTATAATTGGAAAATTATCCCGAGACTGCTGTACATGTTACATATCCAATTGTTTACTCATCTGGCTTCCTCAAAACAAACGCATTGCAGTCGCTGCGCTGTATAAACAGTGAAATGAGCCTGGTTAATAAACAGCTGCTTGATTTCGCCTTTCGCAAACAATGTTGCTTGGGATTGCAAAAAAAGTAAGATTGCAAAGCAGCAATAAGTTTTCCTCATTATAGGCCATATCTATTATAAATGGCAAGCAATATGAGCCAATCACAAAATGTTAATGTTGTCCTCACTGCAAATGCCAGCAGACCAGAGTAAAGCTTTCATTATGGTTTTCATAAAACTGTCTTGGCTGTCGTAAAATAGGGCTTTTATAACTGATCATGTAAACGAAACATTGATAATGGACTCATGAATCTTCGCAAGGGTTTGTAGAATTTCCATCAACACCAATCCTGGATGACCTCGTTTATGTCGTATTGAATATAAACATGAGCTGGTGAGTTGAGATTTACAATTGCACTTCTTTCAATCTTGTATATATACATATACGTACGTTTGCCACAAATATGAAAATGTATTTCGTGTTTTACAATAATGTGTTTATTTTGGCTTTAAACAATGCCTAGTGTGGGTATTATTGGGGATGGATAAGGAGGGATATCGAAAGATTTTCCATAAATTAAAAAAAAACATGAATAAATAATTGTGCACCAGTATTTGTTGTATCGTATGCAGCATGTGGCTGCTGGTTGCATCATTTCTAGAAGCTCTGCCGCTGATGCAGTGCCCCTGTTACCAGTAAGCTGGTACTCATTTTGCCGATCTTGGAAGGATGACAGGCTGAGTCAACCCACCTGGTGTTATTTCAATGGCCTACAGGGGCTCAAACTCAAGACCTAAGACCTTAAGCCAGCCACCTTAACCATAAATCCCACACCAAGCTTTCTGCACCAGTGATAATTAGCTACAGGTCGTAGTTATTACCTTCGCATTCTGCGAAAGGTTATGTTTTGGTCGGCGTGTATTTATTTATTTATTTATTTATTTATTTGTAATCTTGTGATTCGTATAACTCAAAAAGTATTAAACCGAATTGCATGAAATTTGGTGGGATGATTGGTTATTAGCCAGGAAGCATTCGATTAGATTTTGGGATCGTTCGGGTCAAAGGTCAAGGTCAAGGTCACGAAAAGGTCAAAATCGTCTTTTTACGATAACACGGTCAATTTTTATTCAATTTGCATGCAACTAACGCCAAAATGTTCAGAATTCAACGCCTCATCTTGTGATATGCAATATGACACAATGACGCCCATACTCTTGTTACCGGTTAGGGGTCAAAGGTCAGGGGGGTCACGACCTTGAAAAATATGCGGTTTTTGTCATAACGCGGTCAATTCTTGTCCACTTTACATGAACCCAGCACCAAAATGTTCAGAATTTAATTCCCAATCTTGTGACACAATGACGTCATAACACATGTCACCGGTTGGGGTAAAATGTCGGGGGGGGGGGTCACGCCCTTGAAAAATATGCGGTTTTCGGCATAACTCAGTCAATTCTTATTCGATTTGCATGAAACCAGCATCAAACGAGATTACCTTCTCTTGTTGAAACGTTGTATTCACCGAGCTTGCGAGTGAAGACTCGCCAAAATGACGTGAGTTGATTGTTGTTTAGTCCATAGCCCCCGAAAGTCAGGGGGGGTCATGATATTATAGATATGTGGTTTGTGTCATAAGACCATTCATATGAAACCAGTTCCCCACACTCATACCAAGAACAAAAATGTAGTGGCGGCGAAGGTATGCGCTCTATGAGTGCCCGTTCTAGTTTTCTATGCAGTTTCCATCCAGTGTCGCATTTCTTTATTCCAGTGGGAGAGTTTCCTGGCTTGCAGTATGGCCTATAGTCCTGCAGAATTCCACATAACCTTGCACTTGCATTCCTATAAAGTTTTTTTTTGCAGTTTTTATATCTTTGAAGGGTGCTGAACAAGAGTCCAAGTGATAACATCCTGTCAGGTTTGGGCAATTTGCATAATATGCAAATGAAGTCGGCCATTACCGAAATTCAGTTTTTTGGCTATATCTATGGCTATATATGGAATAGGATGGAAATAATGGTGTCTAAACCTAGGTTTTCATGGTCAAGGAATATAATAATACCAGTTACAAGTGTCTGAGATGGCGGCCATCTTGGATTCCATTTATGGGACTATGGCTATATGGGATAGGACAGTTTGTATCAACATGAAATCTATGAAGATAGGAGTGGATTCTATTTCTAACCAACATTTTGGATAATAACTGGTACCATTATAAGGACTAGAAGCACGAAGTACGTAATAGAGGTCAATCATCATCGGCGTCATCAGCAGTCTCCTCGGCGGTCTCGTCATTGTCAATGTCATGTTCTACCTGTTTTGTACGTTCATTATGGCAATTGATATTTGAATCTCTATGACATGCACAGAAGAAAGTGCATGGTAAATGAGCGGCACAACAACCACACTGCGCTGTTCTACATGGGGTGCCTGAAGTACAACCACACCTTATTAACTCCAAAATTTGTAGTGGAGCAAGTGCAACGTCTGTGGGCATTGGAACAGGAAGAAGAGACTTGGAAGTTTCCTCTCGCGCCCATCCGTACTCTTCTGGATTCATGTTGGGGGGCTTTGATTGAAGGGCCGCCTTCCAAATTGCCGTCTGGAAATGAGCACGTCGAACATTTTCTACGAATGCTTGGCTTGTTGGTGGCAGTGTCTTTAGTTTTGGCGCTGCTGTCATGTTCTTTCGCCCCATTTTCTGGGACCATACTTGTACCCGAGTGTCGAGCATGTCTGTAGTGGTCATGCACCCATAACACTTTGTGATAAATTTGGTAGCTTCGTCTATAATAGTTGACATTGGAGCATCAAGCTCACCCAAGCATTCGAGTGTTTGACTGGCCTGAAGCATCTTGATGGTAGTTGATTTGCCAACACCAAACAGTTGCGCAACAGTATCGCACCCAGAAAGGCAGTGCATCGCTGGAAGCTGTGGAGCTATTTTAGCATGCTCTTTGGCAGATGCTGCTATGTCAACCAAGGCTCTTTCAGAATGAGTAGATTCCATTGTTAGGCCGCACGTGAGATCAAGTTTGTGGTAAAAATGTAGGAGCAGTACGAAGACGTCTGTATCATCGCACAGTACGTTGATGGCCGTTGCACCTTCTTCTGCCAGCTTCGACATTTGATGAACCATGATTACATCTGCTTCTTCATGAAAGTTCTCTTGATCTTCCCTCTGTCTCAGGACATCACAGCTGACTTCTATTGGTACAGGGTCTTGGCCAGTTAGGACGAGCTTGTTCTTCATCTTTTCCCCTCTGTTGAGCAGTTCTGTGCATATCAACTTGATGAGTTGAACTTTGTTGTCCGCTATAGTTAGGACGACCTTTTGTGGTGGGAGAGGACTTTGGAGGGTTAGGCGATGGTGTCTACTGGCTTGCTGACCACACTGTTTTGTCCGTGTTGTGACTTTGATGCTGAAATTGAAGTATCGATCAAATACAAGATAGACATCCCCCTGCGACATTTTACGGATGATGAAGCTGCACACATTGTCCACAAAGTCTTTGACTGTACCCTTACATGGCCAGTGGACACACCAGAGGATAGCGCAACCGTCAATTATAACAGCTTCTGCCTTCTGAACAATACGTGAGGAAATTAACACTTGGAGCTTTTTCTTCAGTGTAGACTTTGCTGACGCTATGCGCATGGTGCCATTTTCATTGAACATGGAGGTCGGCATGGGGGGCAAGTTCATGTTTGAGAACTGTTGGTAAGTCAATGTCTCGTGTTTGTTGAAGCCCCAACACCCGTGAGTATATCAGATTGACATCGTATACATCTTTGCCCCCAACCTTGATGGATTTCTTCGTGACGGCCATCGTGACAACCTTCTTGGATAGAGGGCCGTTGAAGCCAGATGGCAGACTACTTTCAAAAGCGATCATCTGTGCCTTGCCTTTGTCAAAAGTGTGCTCTACATTTACAGACTCTGGTTGTATCTGTCCGGTTTGGATGTTCACCAGGCCTTTTGGATGGTCGTCATTATCCAGTGGCTGTATGCATAATTGCAGTTTCTCTCGAATATTTGACCTGTCTTGGTTGTCTCCGTGGATCCTAGATGGTTTCTCTTCTTTATGACTCATGACATCAACCTCTTTGTATCCTCTAGTCATGTCTGCAACACCTTTGACAATCTTGGTGCATGCATGCATACTCAGAGCCCATCGTTTGAGTGCAGACGGCTAGAGAGTGATCCCTATGATGCCTCTAGCACCGTGGCCGTATCGCATAAAGTTGCTCTCTATAAACATGTCTGACCAGATACCATTCCAGAGACCGGGTTTATGCCTCATCACATGGTCCCCTTTCAGGAAACGATGCAAGATGTCACCGGGGAGACGTTCCATCGACCTCGGGTAATAAAGGCCGTAACGGGCTGAGTGGTGATGTCCCGCAGCAAAGAAATACGGCATCATTTATTTGACTGCATATAAATGTAGTGGCCAGTCGGCCTCACGTTCAGCTCGCACAAAGAGCATCATAAGAAAAACTGGCTTGATTAGACAGTCTACCCAGAGTCGTTTCATCCTGCTCTCTTGTGACAATACTTCTAGATGTTCTTGAAGTTCGGTGTGACTCTCCAACTGTCCAACAATACCTCTTAGGACTTCCTCCACAACAAGCCGAAGAGCTCTGACGTTTTGAGGAAACTTTTTCCCACTAAGCATTTTCAGAACACCTCCAAAGCTTGTTTTCATGATTTCTTCTAGACCATTGTTTGCCATTAGGTATCCAACACATCCAACAAAACTCATCAGAAGGTGCATTCCGCCTAGTCTTGGTATAAAGTTAAGAAACCGGTCTTGGCAGACCCACTTTATGCCTACTTTATACCCTGTATAGTTGTTGGTCATTGGTGAAGAGGGTAATGCGCTGTCCACAGCTATTGGTGAGATCTTGTGTGTTAACCATTGCTGTCAGGATTGTGTCGGGGTCAGCTGGGTTCATGTCTATCAATGGGCGGTAAATGGCTCTTGTGGCTGGTCTTATGGTATGGCCCTGTTCCCTTGACAACTTAGTATTGAATCCGTTGAACTCCGGTATGCCCTCATCAGAGTCAATGGCTTGCAAGAAGTCGAAGTCGATTGATTGGGCTCTCAAACGTGATACCACTTGTGCGGCTAGAACACGTAATGGCAATAGAGCTCGCTTAGCCTCAGTATCAGGCATGTCAGGTTTTTGGGGACCTTTGTATCTCTCTGCAGGGATGTCATCAATTACCTGCTGCTGCATTTCATTTGCTGTCAGTCTCGGGAATGTCTCAAGATGTGATTCCTCAGTCAAGTACCTGTCAGTAACAGTCATTACAATGGCAAGGGAATGGGTGCTAACAAGTCCGTTCTGCAAGGACATGTTTGCGTCAAAGTTGTCTGCAACAGCTTGAATGATACCATCTTTGGGACAGGTCATACCCATGATGGTGAAGTTCTTGAGCGCTGCTGCTGCTGCTGAAGCTTTGAACCGCAATATTTCATCATAAGAACAAGCTACCCTGCAATCATAGAACTGTTCAATCAGAGATCTCTAATTGAGGACAACACCTAGTGCAATCTGAAGAGGGGTGGATCGGTTGGTTAAAATGCTGGTGACAATGTTGCCAATGAGAGCAGCTGACAAAGTGTAGTTCATTTTGTCAGACATTTTAACTAACAGTGAGCGAAGTGTTTCACTGACAGAGTCCAGTGCAATATCAATGTCTACACTAGCTTGGTATACTTTCCTATCAGCTGGTAACCTCTGCGTCTCATGGACAATGTGTTTTGCAACCCTTTTCCAATACACAATCGAATTCGTCTTCATCATTTACCAGATGTAACAGGCCTGATGCCTTACTCTGAAATACCAAAAGGCTGGCAACACCTGAACCACTTAAAATGAGTAAATCAGGCCCAAAATGATCTGACAGATGAGAAACTAAGGCTCTACGGGACAACTTCTGTCCACCATTTTCAACATACAGGTTATAAACATCTACAGAGTTCCATATTTTTGTCATGTCTGTGCTGTGTCACGTGATTGGGTTTTCGTATATCATGCCTCGCCCGCTAGGGGTGGCAAGAGTGTGCTTCCGGTCGCGCAATAAAGTGGAGCAGATGGTGGCCCGCGTGCTTCTTGCGTCCCACCGCACCTCGTACACTCTAGTTGGCTGACGAGGATGGTTGAATACGGACTTATGCCCGTTTTCGACGGGGATGACTTCGAATTGTTTTCGGAGCAATTGGAATGCTATTTCCACGTGAACGATGTGGTCGACGAGAGCAAGCAGAAGTCGATCTTGCTCGCTTCGCTTTCGCCGGAGCATTATCGGCTGCTGGGTGATTTAGTGGCACCGAACAGGCCCCGGGATGACGGGCTGGCATTTCGGGACATTGTGGAGAAAATGAAAGCACACATGGCGCCGGAGAAGTCATTGCAGCTCGCTCGGTTCCAGTTCGATCGCCTCTCGAAAGGGGCAGAGGAACGCGTCGCTGAGTTCGTGGCGCGGATTAAGCGTGCTTCCACGGCCTGCAAGTACACGGCGGGGGAGCGGCCAGCTCGGCTCAGAGATCGTTTTATTGCTGGTTTACGAGATGCAAAAATGGTTTCAGCGGTTTTACGGCTGAAGGATGAAGCCATTACATTCGACTCGGCGGTCACCACGGCTACAGCGGTCGAGCAGACTCGCGGGGATGTTCGAGCCATCACCGGCCACGCGGGGTCGCGAGCACCCCGGGACGCGCGCACGACCTTCGATGCGGGTCGGACGTCACCACGCGGCCGCGCGTGTGGCGGGGTGACCCCGCGGACATGCTTGGGATGTGGAGGTCGACACCTGCGCCGTGCGTGCCCGTATAAAGGCAACGTGTGTTTGAATTGTCACAAGGTGGGTCATTTGGCGCGTGTGTGCCGTGGGGCGCCGGCCACCGTTAAGGTCGTGGACGGCGATGTGCAAGGCGACTCGGGGCGGAACCAGCGGCCGTTGTTGAGCCTGTTTTCAATTGGCCCGGCGACAGCGCGCCCGATGACGGTGGAAGTCGAAGTGAACGAAACGCCGATCACGTTCCAGGTCGATACGGGAGCAGCGGTGTCGCTCATCAGCGAACAGACCGCGCGTAGACTCAACGGCTTGAAGCTTATCAGGTCAAACCTCACGCTGTTCACATACACCCGCGAGAAAATAACGCCAGTCGGGATGGCAGACGTGTCTGTGCGGTACCAAGGCCAGGTCGCCACGCTTCGGGTGTACGTCGTACGGGGGAGGGGGCCATCTCTCCTCGGCCGAGATTGGCTGGCCCGCATCAGGCTAGACTGGGCCGCAGTTCACCTTGTGCAACCCGTGCCGAGCCAGTGGGAGGATCAGTTGGAGGAGATTCTTCAAAGACATCAAGGGTTGTTTAGCGACGACCTTGGAAAACTCAAGGGCATGGAGGCGAAACTCTTCTTGAAGGAGGGGGTGGTTCCTCGGTTTTGTAAACCGCGTCCAGTGCCATATGCCCTGCGGGACAAGGTCAAGGGTGAACTGGATAGGCTGGAGGCCTGTGGAGTGATCGAACGGGTGTCGTGCTCGGATTGGGCCACCCCGGTTGTCACGGTGCTGAAACGGAATGGAGACGTCCGATTGTGCGGGGACTTCAAATCCACGGTTAGCCCGGGGCTCAGCGTGGAACAATATCCACTGCCGTCAATCGATGAAATATATGCGCGATTGGCGGGGAGTCAATACTTCACGAAGCTAGACCTGCGTGATGCATATTTTCACCTGCCGATGGATCCCGGGAGTAGCGAGCTTTCAACAATCAACACGTGTCAAGGACTCTATCGATATACCCGACTCTGTTTTGGAATTGCTTCGGCCCCAGCTTTGTGGCAGAAAGCCATGGATCAGGTTTGCATTGGCCTGCCCGCTCAGACCTACCTGGACGATGTGCTCATTGCGGGGAAAACGGCGGACGAGCATCTTGCGAACATTGCCCAAGTGCTGACAAAGCTAGAAGCATGCAGCCTGCGCTTAAACAGGGACAAGTGCGCGTTCTTCAAGCAGCGCTTGGAATACCTCGGGCACATCATCACGCCGGAGAGGCTGTTGAAAGGTCCTCGGAAGATGGAGGCGATTCAGCGCATGCCACCGCCTCGCGACAAGACGCAGCTGCGCTCGTTCATTGGCATGGCCCAGTATTACCAAAGGTTCGTGTGCGGGCTCAGCTCACAACTTGCGCCGTTAACGCGGTTGCTCAAGAAGGACGAGCGCTGGGCTTGGTGGCCTGCACACCAGGCGTCGTTCGACCGCGTCAAGCGGCTGCTCAGAGAGGATACGGTCCTCGTACACTATGAGCCTGCGCGTCCGCTCCTATTGGCATGCGACAGCTCTGCATATGGCATCGGGGCAGTGCTCTCCCACAGGATGGACGATGGTTCCGAGCGGCCTGTTTGTTTTGCATCCCGGACCCTGTCCACAGCAGAGCGCGGATATGCCCAGATTGAGCGTGAGGCTCTCAGCCTCGTCTGGGGTGTGCGGAGGTTTCATCAATATCTGCTGGGGCGGCATTTCACTTTGCAGACGGATCACAAACCGCTTCAATTCATCCTGAGACCCGAACGCGGGGTGCCGGTGGTAGCAGCCACGCGAATACAGCGGTGGTGTCTGTTTCTGGGTGCTTACGATTATGATATTCAGTTCCGAAGCACCGTGAAGCATGCTAACTGCGACGGGCTCTCACGCTTGCCGTGTGCGGAGGGTCCAGCTGCGTCTGAGTTAGGCGACCGGGTCGATGTGTTCGCGCTGGACCAGGTCCAAAGCGGGCCAGTCACGGCCAGGCAGGTCGCGGTAGAATCGACTCGTGATCCGGTGCTTGCCCGTGTCGTCCAGGCGATTTCTACGGGGAATTGGAGCGATCTGCCTTCGACACCGGCATTTCAACCTTTCACGTCACGCGCATCGGAGCTGTCGTTGGTCCAACGGTGCATAATGTGGGGAATGAGGACGGTGATTCCGCCGAGGTTCAGGCAGCAGTGTTTGGAAGAACTGCATGTCAGTCACCTTGGCATCGTGAAGACCAAGAGTCGTGCTCGTAGCCTGTTGTGGTGGCCGAGGTTGGACAAAGACATTGAGCAGTTGGTTAAGCGTTGCGCCACGTGCCAGACAGATGCTGATAACCCGCGTCGAGCTTTGGGTCTCTGGCCTGTGCCAGACCGAGCTTGGCAGAGGGTCCATGTAGATTTTGCGGGACCGGTTAATGGCAAGATGTTTTTGATTGTGATTGATGCATTCTCTAAATGGCCGGAGGTTGTAGTAATGCAGCATACTTCAGCAAACATTGCATTAGAGAAGCTGTGGACGATCTTTGCTAATAAAGGGTTGCCAGAGATCCTGGTCTCTGATAATGGTCCGCAGTTCATCGCGGGTGTATTTGATGAGTTTATGCGCCAGAATGGTATTCGACATCTAAGGTCCGCACCGTATCACCCTGAGACGAATGGCCAAGCTGAGTCGTTTGTCAAGATGTTGAAGCGGGCTTTGCGCAGGGGGGGTGTTGCACCTGTGCAGATGGTGGTCGATGTCTTTTTGCTCCATTACAGGAATGCAGTTCATCCTGTCATGGGTGATTCGCCGGCCATTCGTCTCTATGGACGGGCTTTGCGGTCCAGGCTGGATTTGCTACGACCTGGAGGGTCGGGGAGTGGGGCGATGTCGCGTCCGACGCGGCTGCACAGCTTCGAGGTGGGGCAGCGGGTAATGGTGCGCGATTATTTCCACGGTTCCAAATGGGTGCCGGCGGTGGTCTCTGTGGTGCTGGGGCCAGCGAATTGCATGGTGCGGACTGATGGTGGGGATGTGTGGAAGCGGCACGTGGACCAGATGCATGATCGCTGTTCAGCGTCACCCCCCCCCCCACACCTCCCCGAGCCGAACGATGCGGGACCCCCACCGGTAGTATTGCCGGCACCTGACGTTGTATCGCCTGGGCTGGCTGGGCCGGCGCCGAGGGGGGCTTCGCCTGATGCCGTCCTACCCGGGGACGTCGAGCAGGCTGGGCGGTCGGGGGTGGCTGGTGTTGCGGAAAGTGCGAGTCCGGCGAGGGTGTCACCTCGACCGAGCCGGGAGGCGTCTGAGCCTGGGCTGTCTGGTGGCGCTGCCCGTCCGAGGCGGGTCAGGGTGCGGCCGCGGTACTTGGAGGATTATGAGTGTTGATGGGTTTCCGATGGTCATGTTGTGATTATCCGTTCATTATGTGATGGGTCATTTTACGAGGGGAGGAGTGTGCTGTGTCACGTGATTGGGTTTTCGTATATCATGCCTCGCCCGCTAGGGGTGGCAAGAGTGTGCTTCCGGTCGCGCAATAAAGTGGAGCAGATGGTGGCCCGCGTGCTTCTTGCGTCCCACCGCACCTCGTACACTCTAATGTCTGCTTTCATTTCGGATACAGTTGATTGGAAAGAAGAGTCCAAAGATATTTGACTCGGATCAAGGCTGCTTCTGACAACTGCTGCTATAGCACGATCTGTCATGAATGCGTCCCTACAGTCGATGTGGTATCTTGCATCCGCCGCATGTAGATCACTCACTGCTCCAACAACACGGATTTCAATACCCTTTGCCCAGTTGTCTTGACGCTCGAAACAAGTGTCCAATATCTTTTGCTTGTAGGTGTGATCGGCAGCATGATCAGCCGTACGGCACAAAGTGACTTTTCTCCACCGATCTGGATGTTTTGGATCGCGATCCATGATACATAATGTACCACAGAATATGCAGTGCTCTCGGAAGTTAAATGTCGTTCCTTGCGGATCAGAACGACGAGATCGATTTGGAGCTGGTGATGCGTTTTCAGTGTCATTATGTTTCAGAAATCGTTTTATAGACACCTGCGATGTATAAATTGATACACATTGTCAGTGACACTGGACAGATGGGTTTTCATCTTCAGTAAGCATTTCTCCAAAGACACATGGAGATCATCTTTATAGATCTTACTTGCCCGGATGATGCTTCGAATACGGTCTGCACCAGATGTTGACAAGGGCTTGTTTGTAAAGTTGCCTTTACATGGATGGAATAAGCATTGGCTCATATCTCACTCTGGTGTCTGAAATGAGAAAATGATATTGGTCAATACATGCCAAACGATATAGGAACACCCCCACCCCCACCCCGTAATCGTGGACCCATTTAAGGCATTCATTATCCTTACCCATTACTGCAAGACCCTTAAACCCTAGGTTTAGAATCATTATTTCCATCCTATCCCATATATAGCCATGGATATAGCCAAACACTGTGGTGGCCATCTCGGAATCCAAGATGGCTGCCATCTCAGACATTTGTAACTGGTATTATTATATTCCTTGACCATGAAAACCTAGGTTTAGACACCATTATTTCCATCCTATCAAATATATAGCCATAGATATAGCCAAAAAACTGAATTTCGGTAATGGCCGACTTCATTTGCATATTATACAATTTGCCCAAACCTGACAGGATGTTATCACTTGGACTCTTGTTCAGCACCCTTCAAAGATATAAAAACTGCAAAAAAAACTTTATAGGAACGCAAGTGCAAGGTTGACCCCCAAAACAGCATTTCACTGCAGGACTACTAGAGGTGCACACATTTGCCTCTGAACTATTGAGCCTGGGTTTGAATCTCAGCCCAGCTATCAACGGTCATCCTGGTGTTTCACAGACTGCGTGAATCATCAATGTGTCATCCTTCTGATGGATGTTAAGCTGGATGTCCCGTCTGCTGGCATTAGCCGGCGGACCTTAACTATCCCATGGTGCTTTTTGTGAGCAATAGGTGAGCTGTCACCGGCACCCTGAACAAATTCCAAATTCCTGCACTGACTTCCTGTGTTGGAGTGGCGATCCATCTTTGATTGCAACTCGAGCCGATCAACTGCATCGACAGAACCGATGCTCTGTTTAGATACACGACGATGAGCTTCCTGATTCTAATGGTTTTTTTGCTCTGAAACATTTTGAAAATGTATAAAATAATTACATTTCAACTCCCTCTCCCACCCCCAAACTACTATTTCACAGTAGTTTGTCATTGTCAAGTGGCCTATGTTTAATACAGTGTGTATCGGTGGTGCAAATCAGATTATTACGTGAGTCCTCATTAAAAAGCAGAAGTCTGGATGAGAATGGCAATGAATGTTAACAGTACTAATTTGTGGCCTACATTTTAATATTTCACAGTTTTCTTTCATGGACTAATAACCGCACGCTTTGTAATCTATATATATATATATATATATATATATATATATATATATATATATATATATATATATATATATATACATGTCTGAGTATAAATCTTACAAAATGAGTGAAAATAATTGCAAAATTAAACAAGATATTCACTTATCGAGTGGTCCTGAGATTACAAAAAGTAAAGAATTATATGCATGGTTAATTTATTCACAATTGTTTGTCCAATTTATATAGGATGTGGTGTATCATCGTCATTGAGCTCAGCTTGGATGCTGTCATTTATACTTGGTCCCAAATTTTGATGGATAAGAGCAATCTTACTATCATTTTCTACATTAATAATACGATGGTGTCTGTCTGTCCGGTTTCCTATCTCCTCTCTTTACCACTTCTCACATAATTTCCAACTTCCTCGACATAATTAAGAATGTTTGTCAATTCTGCTTATGCCATCTAAATTTACTTCAAATTTTTATTTCGTTTGACCCAGTGAAACGTAAACTTTTCTCAAAGCGCGGCATTCTATTTGGTGACACTTCAAGCCCAACCATTACAGGATTCTTTTTGTTGTTGTTATTCTATGGCCTTCTTGTCCTATCAAATATCATTCCATCTCATCACCACCATCCTAGATGGGTACATCTGCAGGTTATTATTATTATCATCACATTTTGAATTCAAATAGAAAGAAGAGTATGTAGGAGGAAAATATGGTAGGAGATTTGTAGAGGAGAGGAGAGTAAAAAGGAATGACGTTAGGAGGAGACTGCAGGAGTGAGACGAAAGCGGTGTTTTCATGAGTCGATATCTTAATGCATGACGCATGAACAACAAATCCAAGCACATCATACAATGCACAAATGGACCATCTTCAGCCATGTGACATGTTCACATGATTTGCTGGAAAGCTTCTTAAATAGTTGGTCATGCTACAGGCAAGAAAGTTACACGTTGAGTTTTGTGTGCACTCTATAAACAACAAAAGGCCACCAATAATCCTCGACTATTATCTAAGCTTTATCCTCAGCTTGAATCAGAGAAATAAAAAAAACTTCACTCTTTTTGACAACTGCCGAGACGTGCAAATGAGAGAATCCACAGGCTTTTTGTTGCATTCTTTTCCACATAATTTTTGCCACGGCATTATTTTAAGAGCTAACTCTCTTTGGAAGGGCTAATGCTTGAAGGACTAATGCTGCAAACGTCAGCAACTTCCCACAGTGGTTAACATATTCATCAGATTTCATTTGATAGAATACATTAACTTGGCTTCCAATGCAAACTGCAGCCATTAGCCTTCACAAACACTAGTGTTCCATTTTATCTTTTTGGTGCAGACTCTACACTCCCAGGGTTATATAAAAGGCAAGGATAGGGTACTATGTGTTCAATATTACTTATGCAAAAGTAGCAGGTCAATCTTTGAATCTATCCTTCAACAAATTTCCCCTCACCCCCCTTCCCTGCCCCCACCCATACAGACACAACAAAATAGATAGCCTCAAAATCCTTCCTGGCTCATCATGCAGTAAGACAAATAAAATAATGTGTCGAGGTTGACGAATGCGTGCTGACCTCGACAGACAATTCCAACTATATGTTTTATCAACTGCTCGTTGACAAAATTGTGCTAACCACACTGGAAAGCAAAGTAACGATGATGTTTCAGGTGTTAGCCCTTTGTCGGAGAAAGAGGGTTGACCTGCTTCAGGAATTATAGCTTGATTTACTACATAAGATCAAGTTCTTCTGAACGTGTTGCCATTTGTCTG
Organism: Eptatretus burgeri; assembly: GCF_056783735.1. Lineage (NCBI taxonomy): Eukaryota > Metazoa > Chordata > Myxini > Myxiniformes > Myxinidae > Eptatretus > Eptatretus burgeri. The sequence continues at coordinate 63,574,175 of NC_140969.1, forward strand.
TAGGGTGGATGATGGATTACTGTGATGTAAAAAATTGCATGCGTTCCTAACCTAAGTGGAGAGAAGAGAAAAGGATGTATGAATTGCATGAGGGAAAGGGAGGGGTTGGAGATCAAAATTCCACCATTTATACATGTGTAATGTGTAGATCTTTCTTTCCATGTGCAGCACATAGCTACTGGTGGTATAATTTGCTGGGGGCTCAGCTGTGTATTCCTTTTCAAAGAACCTTCAGCTTTGATTCTGCAACTGGAAAATATGGCATCAGCTCACGTATCCTAAAAACATGCTCTGCTGCTCTTACGTATTCTCTTTCTGATCTTTTCAACCTATTTTGTGCACAAAATCTTCCATCTGCTTGGAAGTCAACCAACATCACCGCAATCCATAAAAAAGATGCAAAAAAATTATCCTCTTAACTGCAGTCCCATCAGATTATTTCCAATCATCAGGAAGGTCATGGAATCTATCATTGCAGTTGATATGAAATCCTTCCTTTTCTCTAATGGCCTCATCTCATGTCAATTCAGATTCTTCCCCAGCATGATTGAGTACTACTTTGGACTTGCTGCTTCTACTCTCCCAATAATGGATGGGGGCCCTCAATGTCAGACATGAGATCAGGGCCATCTCGCTAGACACATCTCGAGCATTCGATGCAGTTTGGCATTCCACCTTGCTCTCTAAACTCTCTACCTATGGAATCCAAGGCCAACTCCACAAATGGCTTCATGACTTCCTCCACTCTCTTAGCCAACATGTGGCTCTCAATGTAATCCTTTCATCTCCTCCCTGTTAAGGCTGGAGTCCCCCAAGGCAGTGTTCCGGGCCCATTCCTATTCCTGATCTTCATCAACCATCTCTCTAACGCTGAAAAACCCTTTTTATCTCTTTGGTGATGACTCCACCCTCTGCCGTGACATACGTCATCATTCGGATAGGCAGGAAGCAGCTCTTCCATCTCTGCAGACATTGATTGAACCACAAGCTGTTCAAACACTTGGAATATGTCTTTCAATCCTGTGTGTCTTTCAATCCTGAATGTCTTTCAATCCTGATAAATCTGACACTCTCTCTCTGTCTGTCTGTCTGTCTGTCTGTCTGTCTGTCTGTCTGTCTGTCTGTCTGTCTGTCTGTCTGTCTGTCTGTCTGTCTGTCTGTCTGTCTGTCTCTCTCTCTCTCTCTCTCTCTCTCTCTCTCTCTCTCTCTCTCTGAAAGGACCATCTGGGAAACCCTCACATCTACTTTCTGAGCAATCCTCTTGAGGAAATTCAGTCACTCAAACATTTGGTTCTCACTCTTAGCAATGATCTTTCTTGGGCAAACCACATTTCGAAGTTGGCCTTCAAAGCAAGTCATCGACTGGGCATTCTGCATCATGGAAGGTCCTTACTTAGTTCACCTGAACTCATCAATCTACAAGGCCTTCATCTGGACATTGATTGAGTACTGTTTTCCTCTCTGGGATGGCTCCCCTGCCTCACACCTTGCTCAGCCTAATGCCATGGAAACCAAGGCCTTCAATATCATTGAAATTTCCTGCTATGAAACAGAATATGTGGGCCTATCACTTTCACGTAGCAGGCAGGTCAGTGGTTTCTTTGTCTTCTACCGCTTCCTTTCTAGTCTTGCACCCATTGCTGTTTTGTTGCTTTGTCCCCTGCAGGTTTCTGCAGGCCACACACTTTCCACCAGCAATCCCCTTCTTGTGAAACTCTCAAAATCCAGAATCTACTCATTCGTTCCACTTTTTTCCCCACCTGTGGAACCAACTTGCACACTCTCTTCAGTCTCATTCTTCTCTCCAGGTTTTAAAGACAGCTGTTCACCACCATCTCAGATTATCCCCCATCCAGAGCCATTGTTTTTTCTATCTCCATTAACCCACCCCCAAGCCCACCTGCTTCCAAATTGTCAGCTTTTCCTTCCTGAGAGTCTGCTTCTATCCATCTTGCCCACCTTGTGCATCCTCCCCTACTGCTCATTTTTCCCCACATCCCTTATTTGTCCAAATCCATTCTATATTCTGGCTCCTCATGACGAACACAGTGGGATCTTTAATCTTCATCATCTCGTGCTGGTAGAAGGGACACCCAGTTTAACGTCAATCTGAGGGACAGCACACACCTTGATGAATCACTTTGCCTTCGAAATGCCAGAATGACAGTCTCTAGCTGGGTCGTTATTCAAACTTCGGCGAGACAGCTCAGAGGCAAGTGTGCATGCCTCAAGGCTGTCCTGCCATCCTACTGTGTCGATGGTTTCATATAAAATAAACTTTTTAATTCTTTGAAAAGGCATTCATTCCAACGCACATTTCCCCATACTTTTCGGATTCAAGAAAGCGAGCGATAATGAGACTTGCTCAGTCCATCACATAACACATATTATTTAATCCGACTTCAATGCTAAAGTTTGCAAGGTTCAGCTTTCACATTAAATCTAATGCCAAGAGCCATCAAACAGCTCTTTCATTGAAAGAAATAAAGATTGAAATAAGGAAAAGAGCTTTCAAAGTGGAAACGGACCAATAAATGGCCAAATAATATTGTCGCAATGCATGGGTGTGCAAACTCCGGTCGTGACCCCGGATAACCAAATGATGCAGAATGCAGAAGCCAAAATAATTGTCATTAATAAGATTTGTGAAAACGTATGCCTTAAGGAGTGATAGACTTTATTGTTTTGCTGATGATAGGTGAAAAGTAAAAAGATGACTGGCTTATAATAAACGCAGGACAAAAGTTGACGCCCATGAATATATATTTTCTGAAAATAATTAACAGAGTTGCAAAACCAATCGAGCAGGATGAGTCATGTTCTGCTGCCGTCAGAAGCTCGATATAGAAGACCCATTTATAGTTAGATAGTAAATCTTTCACCCTAGTGGCCAGAAAGTTCATTTCATCAAGATAACAGCATATTTGATTGGAGGAAAGTTAGAGTAGGGAAAGATGTGTCAGGATGTCTTGTCATTTATTACCTCCGCCACCGAAAGTGGACGGAGGTTATGCTTTCACCCCGATTTGCGTGTCTGTTTGTCTTTGAGCAGGATATCTCAAAAAGTTATGGATGGATTCGGACGAAATTTGGTGGATAGGTTGGGTGTGTGACAAGGTCAAATTCAATTTTGGTGAAGATCCGGATCCAGATTTCGATCCGCTAATTTTTTTTAAGTGATTCTTCAGCATTGAGAAATGGCACCAAAAACTATGTATAGCACGATATTGCAAAAGTTTTAGACGGATTATGACAAAACTTGGTGGATGAGTTGGTTCGGTGACAAGAACAAGCCAATTAGATTTTGGTTAAGATCCGGGTGCAGATGCAGCCTATCAGTGGCATACAAAACATAAACTGGTCAGCCTGGCGGAGGTATGCGCTCTACCGAGTACAGTTCTAGTTAACTATGTTACTCATTTCAATCTGTGATAATGGATAGGATGGAGAAAACATTTCTCACTGACGAGTGTATTCTACAATCATTTGTGTGCAAGACGTGGCTACATTCACAAAAGTTATTCAGAAATTTCACCAACTTTGTCTTTTCTGCTCAATGATTTTTCTCATTATCATGAAGATTAAAGTTAAAAACGTGATCAGGAGCAAATACAGTAATTCTCAATTTTTGAACTCTGACCTTTGTTTTATGACACGTATGCTATTCATGTGGAAGGTCGAGGAAGAAGGTTCCCACAGAGGCGAAAGAGTAACAGACTGTGATGGAAGGACAGGTATACATCAAAAGACCCAGATTATGCCTGGGGAAAAATAAATCAGAGGGTTGTTGTTTTGTGTGGAGAGGAAGGGGGGGTGTGTGATGCTTAAGCATTCGACATTTAAATTGGATATCAGTAATTATTTTAAAATCTTTATGTCTTTAAATGGTGGAAAAACGTTTTATTTATATCCATTTCTTTAATGCTCAAAATATAATCAAAATCTTTGGGACTTCAATGCCAAATAAAAGTTTTCCTGTGATGATAGTTTTAAAGAGCTTCGCTTCTGAAGTTAGCAAACAATATAACTATTATGATATGCTCCACCATGCGTTTTGATCATATAAATCTTGCCACACAATTAGGATATTTGCATTTTTTTTTTTGTCTAAATCAAGCGAGGGACATTCAAATGGTTCTACAAATGAAATACTGGCACAATAGTCCAAGACACATCACCTTTTATTTTTCAATCTACTGTAGATATATCTATGATTCATAAGAAAATACATATTTTTATGTTGAAACATGCAGATTGTTATATACAGTACAATACTGTGTGTGGGTTTTTTTTTTTTTTTGGTGTGACTTAGGCTATTGCAAGTTTCTGATTCATTTTTGAACGCCTCTTAAAACGATTGAAATTAATTCAATAACCTTCAGGTTAAAATTCAATATTCCATGGCAGAAAGATAAATGTCATCCATTGCATTTTGCTACGCTATATGAAATTTTTGCCAAATATGTGGCCACAGAACACTCAAAAGAAACACCCAGGTGCATTTTCTTAAAATAAAATATCATTTATCGATAACATGTACATACTGTATATGGGGATGCCAAAAGAGCAGCAAAGGTGCCACGGCTTTCAGTTTAGCCTCTCGTATTTACAGCTCAGAAATAACATTTTCACGCATAAACATACGTTTACTCATAAAATAAGAAAATGTTGAAATTGATTTATATATTATTCAATAGTCTGCTTTGTTTTATACCAAACGAGATGCATTTTAAACATATAAATACATTGAATCGCATTTTGTCTATTAACGTACAGTACATGCATTAAGATATGACCTGGGCTGACAGGATGGCCTCAAGGTACCAGATGCACACTTGCCTCTCAGATATCTAGCTTGGGTTCGAATCTCGACCCAGATACAATCAGTCATCCTGGTGTTTCACAGGCAGGGTGAATCATCAATGTGTGCGCCGTCCCTTTAATGGATGTTAAACTGGGCGCCCCGTCGACCGACATTAGTTGGTGAACGTTAAAGATTTCCACGGTTTGCTTCACAAAAAGTAGGCGAGTTATCGCCGGAACTGTGGCCAAGTTCCTGCCCCAACTAGTGCTGGGAAGGCAATGGCAAACTACCCAATATAACCCCTGCTCAGGAAGCTGCCTCGGTGGCACCGACACTTTGGGACAGAGTACACTCAACATTTTAAAAGGATCGAACTCGGACATATAGGGAGATGGAGGAGAGAGGGGGAGATGGAAATGAGGGGAGAGGGAGAGAGATTGAAGAGAGAAGGGGGATTGGTGTGAGGAAGAGAGGGGAGGAGTTTCCTTCTGTATCCATCCTGTCCACCCCATTCCTCCCCATCCCATTGTCCATGATATAATTTAAATTGATATATTATCTAAAACCTTTCCCCATCACTGAGGATGGATACTTGAACTTTCTTTTACCATCCCTGGAGACTGGTACTTTTCTTATATTATATTTTAAGAATAGCAGATACTGTACAATTAATAAAGAGAAAACTTCACCATTTGAACTTTTGTCATCAAATTTTCAACAAACCTCTATGATGAGAATATGGAGAACACTCATTAATAATTGGGTCAAAATGTCAAAGGGCAAAGTCACTGGAAGTATAAATAGGTCTTATTAGCCCATCCGTTGTGCAGCACGAAACAGTCTGGTTTTGAAACAACTTCAGTTTCTTTATTTACCATTTGAGCTTTTGTTATCAAATTTTCAACAAACCTTTATTCAGAGAATATGGAGAACACTAATGCAAGAATTTTCCTTTTTTTTCAGCTGTTGTTTTCTTCAAGTTTAGTTCAAAAACAGAGGATGCAGATGGGTTTGCATTTTGAGATGCTTTGTAGTTGTGTTTTGGTTCAATGAATGGGTTTGTTTTTAATATAAAGAGTTAAGAATATATATATATATATATATATATATATATATATATATATATATATATATATATATATATATATATGTATATATATATATATATATATATATATATATATATATATATATATGTATATCAAATAATTAAAGACAAACGAGAAAAAGAAGGTTTGAAGTGGTGTTTAAGGACAGCTCCAGTGGACAGTTTGTATATGCTGCACTTGCACAAAGGTTTTTCTACAAAGGAAGCTAAGATCATGGCAGATAAGCCAAATGACATAATAGCATACTCACAGAAGGCCAGAGGATCGAAGGTGAACAGGGAGACAAGACATCATATATTTGTGTATGAGTGCAATAAAGGAAAGAGTTGTGGGTGGAAGATCAGTGAGAGGAGAAGAGAGCAGGGTTTGTTATGGTAGAAAGCATGAGGTAACAATAGGGAGCACTCATGCAGGACTGGAGGGAGGGGCATGAGACACAGTACACAGGCACAGGGAGTCGGTTCCACAGATGAGAGAATAGAGAGATGAAGGAATGTAGGTGAGCAGCTTATATTTGGAGAGGGTAACCAGGCATGGGATTCAGAAAGATTCAGAAAGAAAGATCAAGGCCATAAGGAAGCAACAGAAAACTGAGAGTCCATCGACCTGTCTGCAGATGGAAAGAAACAGACAATGGAACTTAGCCTCCGACTGAGGTATATCAATAACATGGAGCATTGGATTCTATCATTTCCTGGGGAGCATGACGGGGAGTGTTTTCACCAGCCCAGAGTGTGGATGTTGGCCACCCAAGACAGATTTTGAGCCCTAGGAACACCATCAATAGCATCTGTCCACAGGGATTGTCCAAAAAATGAGACAGAGGGAGACTGGAGGGGGGGGGGAGTTGGTGAGTTTGCAAGCCGGTACTTGCGGAGGGACAGAGTGAGAACATGAGAATTTCTTACGTGAAAGGCATGTTTGAGGTAGCTGACCAATGACTTATTTTCTTCTTGAGATGACTACTACAACAGCCTGTCCCTCAGAAGCATAACAGCATGAGGTACTACTCTCGACACTGGGTGGTCATTCCTAAAATCGAGCAAAGGATTATCTATGGAAGCAGAGAGATCATTGATCTCATCCAAAAATATGATTGGTTGGCTTGCTGGACACCAGCCTCAATAAGAAGATCTTGAGACAAAATGGCATCAAGAGAAACCCAATGTTTCTATTTGCAGAGAAAATCTACTAATCACTCAAGGAGGGTCCCCTGAACCATGATCAGAAAATTTGGAATGTAAGGCTGGGTGCTGGAGAGTATTGGAAGCTTGAGAGGTGTCCATAGAGATGGCCTGATCTCGTGTTGGAGACTTACTGCATCCATCTTTGTTTGAAATAATCAACTAGTCCACAGTGGAATAGCCAGGGTGAAGCGAAACTGATGATCAAAGATTAGAGAGTTGGACAAAAGATAATGCCTGAGGTCCGCATCAATGATATATTCCATCTATTTGCTTATGATGCTTCGAACACTAACCAGTTTGTATATGAGTCGATCAGACTTAAAACCCTTCTTGTGAATCGTGATGACATTTGCAACTTTCCAAAATGAAGGCAGGAGACTTTCTGAGAAAGACCGAGAGAAAAGTAAGAAAAGAGAAGAGGATGAGACTGAAGCTCAGTTTTTGTGGATTACAGAATCAATGCCATCCAGACCAGTTACAGAGGAGGAGTCAAGATCGATGAAGAACCTCTCAACAATAATGGGAGAGAAGTACACATGCTCCAGACTCGAGAGTCATTTCTTATGGGGGGAAGGGTGGGTGTTTTGGGACCCACATGCCTCATTGAAGGAAGGAATTGGCCTTTTCAGTCCAAACTGTGTTTTCAACTTTTCTCCTGAGCAGTGTCAAACATTACTCTCTCTTTTATGAATAAGTGTTCCAGAGATTGAACAGCTGCCACTGGACTAGGTAGGATGATGAGATACTTGAGAGGATTGACTGCAGGTTTGCTTGGTGTTGGGCTCTTCCTCTTGCAGGATTGATGTACTCTGGTTGCTCATGGTTTTGCAAAGGGATTTTACATTCCCATTAGTGGGGTTTCCCTTCCAGTTGGAATAGGCAAGGTGATTTCCTCTTCACTTGCCTCAGTGTCCCATGGTCAGGATGTTGAATATGACAGTTTGGAGGTATGATGGGATTAACTGGTGCAGTTTCTGTTCAACTTCTGTCCCACTGACAAACCAGACATTATCTGCCTAACAGAAACTTTCCTCTCCCAAGACGTGTCTGACTCCCAAGTATCTCTCCCTGGCTACTCCCTCCTCCGGTATGACAGACCTGAGCCTCGTCCTGGTGGAGGTGTTGCTCTCTTCATCAAAGACTCTATTCCTCACTCTCCATGCACTGCTCTCACTCCCCCACACCCCCAGGAATACCTCTGGCTTCGACTTCCCCTCCACTCCCACCTCATGTTTATATGTGTACTGTACCGTCCACCAAACAGTGATGACTCCATCTACACCTCACTATCCGAAAACATGGACCATCTTCTATCTTCTCATCCAAACTCTCTCTTCCTCTTATGTGGTGACTTCAATTGTCATCACGCCAGTTGGCTAGGTGTGGGTACCTCTCTCACCTGCCATGGCACCTCAGCAAAAGCTTTCTGCGACTCATTGGGACTGACTCAATCGGTCAACTTCCCGACCCGGATCTCAACCAATGGTACTCCATCTCTTCTGGATCTGGTTTTGACAAATTTCCCTGACAATATCTGCTGCTCTTCCTTCGCTCCAATTGGTTCTTCTGACCACGTCCTTGTCAAAGTGGATATCTCTCTGGCTGTTATCAGAGAACCACCTCACCGCCGTCGAGTCTGGCATTTCACTCAAGCTGACTGGCAGGGTCTCCGAGCAGCCATCAAACTTACAGACTGGTCTCCTATCACTACTTTCTCAAACATCAACTCATCCTGGGAATTCTTTCAAAGAAACTTGCTCTCCCTCATGCACAGATTTATCCCCTCTCGTGTTCAGTTGTCTTACCCTTCCTCCCGCCCTTGGTTTACTGAAGCTTGTGGCGAGGCAGTTGGCCTGAAACAACTTGCCTTTGCCTCATGGAAAGCAAACCCAACTGAGGGCAATCTCAGTTCTTTCCACAAAGCTCGGAACAAGTGTGTATCTACCCTCAGGAGAGCCAGAAAACAACATCTTTCTCATCTCAAGTCTGAACTCTCATACCTCTCTCCCTCCTCAAAATCCTGGTGGCGTTTAATCAAATCTGTTTCTGGTGTATGTTCCCCCTCCATCCCCTCCCTTACCTCAAATGGCTGCACTGCTGATTCCACACGTGATAAAGCTGAATGTCTAAACTCGGTGTTTGCAGCTAAATCTTGTGTCCTAAACCCATCACTATCTCTACCCACTTTACCCAGTCGCACCCAACTGTCCCTGGACTCTGTATCCTTTTCTCCTGACAAGGTGGAGAGCTTGCTTTCAAACCTCGAGTCAGATTCTGCAACCGGTCCAGACGGCATCAGCCCACGTGTCCTCAAAGCCTGCTCTTCTGCTCTTGCTCACCCTCTCTCTGTTCTATTCACCCTCTCATTTGCCCAAGGTCATCTGCCATCTGCTTGGAAATCTGCTAACATCACTGCCCTGCATAAAAAAGGTGCAAAAACAGATCCCTATAACTACAGACCAATCAGCCTTCTCCCAATCATCAGCAAGGTGATGGAATCCATCATCGCTTCAGATATGAAATCCTTCCTCTTCTCCAATGGCTTGATTTCCAATCATCAATTTGGTTTCAGACCAGGTCACTCTACCCTGGATATGCTGCTTCTGCTCTCCCATCAATGGATGGAGGTCCTCAATGCCAGACAGGAAATCCGAGCCGTATCCCTGGACATATCACGTGCTTTTGACACAGTCTGGCACCCTGCCCTACTCACCAAACTCTCTTCCCATGGTATTCAAGGCCATCTCCACTCATGGCTCGCAGACTTCCTCTCCTGTCGCAGTCAACGTGTGGCCCTAAATGGAGTTCTTTCATCCCCTCTTCCTGTGCAGGCTGGAGTTCCTCAAGGTAGCGTTCTGGGCCCTGTTCTTTTTCTGGTTTTCATCAATGATCTCTCGGACTCTCTGGAAAATCCTCTATTTCTCTTTGCCGACGACTCCACCCTCTGCCGTACCATCTGTCATCCCTCAGACCGGCAAGCAGCAGCTTCTTCGCTCACTGCAGATCTGGATAAAATCACAAACTGGTCCAACACGTGGAACATGTCTTTCAATCCAGACAAATCTCACACTCTCACTATGTCTCTTCGAAAGGACCGTTTACAAAACCCCCCCATCCACTTTCTCAACAATACTCTGGAAGAAGTCTTTTCTTTCAAGCTTCTAGGTCTCACTATCTGCCATGACCTTTCCTGGGAAAGTCACATTTCCAACCTCGCCTCAAAAGCCAGTCGCCGACTGGGAATCCTCCGTCGTGCTAAGTCCTTCCTCGGCCCTCTTGAGCTCCTGACCACTTACAAAGCTTTTGTCCGTAGCCTGATGGAATACTGCTCTCCCCTCTGGGCTGGTGCTCCTGCCTCCCACCTTTCTCGGCTTAACGCTGTCGAAACCAGGGCATTTAAGATCATCGGCATCTCCCGCAATGAAGCTGAGTCTTTGGGCCTCTCACTCAATCACCGCAGGTTGGTCGGTGGTCTTTCTGTCTTCTACCGACTCCTCTCCAGCCTTGCCCCCCTGCTCTCTCTGCGATTTGTCCCCACCACATTTCCACAGGGCGCTCAAGGTCCGCCAACAACCCCCTTCTGGTAAAACTACCAAAATCACGAATCACTGCTCATCTTCACTCTTTCATTCCTCTTTTTTCCCGCCTTTGGAATAAACTTCCTCACTCTATTCTTTCCCATTCTTCCCTCCAGGCTTTCAAAACAGCTGTTCACCACCACCTCTTATCTTCCCCCATCCAAATCCTCGATCTTTTCTACCCCCGATAATCCACCCAAGCCCACTTCCTTCATTTCTCCTGCTTTCCTTCCTGAAAGTCCCTGAAATGTCCATCTTCTCTTCGCCATGTTCCCCGTCCCATCCCCATCCCTCTCCCTTCCACAGTTCACCTAATGTGTCTGTTCCCCACTGTTTTGTCCCTTCCACTCCTGCCCCTCTTGTCTCATGCCTCCTTGATGTGAGTTGTGTGTTTGCTCTCATACGAGCCTCGACCAAGGTATACAAAAAAAAAAAAACTTAAAAGTGGCTACCAATGCATTGTATCTGGCACAAGTTCAATGTTTGACACAATATAGCTATTGTATGTAGAGCCATTTCAAGGTAATCTGAATAATGGTTGTAAAAATGTTAAAAGGCTTTTAATTCCATCTGTGAATTAAAGCAGCTGTACTTCATTATTTGCCTACTTGGAATTGCAATTGATCCCAAAAATGAAAGTGATTATGCATAATTCTCAATGTATTATAGAAATGTGCGAGACAAAAATAATACTCACCATAATGGGAAAGGTTCAGCAAGGACATCATGACACAATCGCAAATGGAACAGGTATTTATTTTGTCCCCTATACAGTCCAACATGCAAATTGATATTGGCCAGGAAGTGAAAAAAGCCATACATACCCCCCATGTCTCCCATAATAATTTTAACTTCTTTAAAATAAAATAATTTCTTACCAAATTTCTTTTGAGACTTTATTTTTCTGATGTGCCTTGATAAATATAGTCTTTATTGCTTGTACATGTAGTGGGTACTTCATATATGAAATGGGCCGTTTATTAACTTTTATGCATGGAGAGGGAAAGAGGTGTGAAAACGAAAAAAAATGAGCATAAAGCAGAGAAAAAAGGAAAAAGATGCAGGGGGGATTTGGAGAGAGGTAGGGGGAGGGGGTGCAGATATCAAAACTCTCCCATTTTTGTAGACATAATCAGTATATTGACCCCAAAATGGTTTCTACAGTGGAGAAGTCACTGCATTTTCATGACTATCTTGATATACAAGAGGCTAATGCTGTCTGTGTCTGTCCCATTCTGAAACACAGGAATGCTCTTCGGAGTGAAAAAAAATTTCCAGCAAAGGTTGTTTCAAATTAATCCAAATCTACAGGGAAATTATAATTTTTTTCAATCAGACCAAAAATTGAACCTCAGTGGCGTATAAAGCAACGGACCACTGCTTCAATCGCTCACAATATATTTTTTAATCTGCTGTTAATAAATATGCCATTATATATTTGCTGTGAAGAAATATGATGATTTTGAAATTTCACAATACTCTTTGCAGTATATTTAAAGGCTATTGCAGTCTGTCTGCCCCCCCCCCCCCCCAAACCACGAAAATGCTCCTTGGAAACAATAAATTATGTAAAAGTTGCTTCAAATGAATCCAAACCTATGGGGGAAATAATAAAATATTACCTCAATTTAGCTTTTTCAACCAGCACAACAATAAAAGGCTTCCTTTTATTTTAATATCACAATATATTTTTTAATTTGCTGTTAATAAATATGCCATGATATTTTTGCTGTTAAGAAATATGATGATTTTGAAATTTTACAATACTCTTTACAGCATATTTAATAGGCTAATGCAGTCTGTCTGTCCCCCAACCCCCCCTTTTCCCCTGAAACACGAAAATGCTCCTTGGAAACAATAAATTGTGTAAAAGTTGCTTCAAATGAATCCAAACCTATGGGGGAAATAATAAAATACTACCTCAATTTAGCATTTTCAACCAGCACAACAATAAAAGGCTTCCTTTTATTTTATTATCACAATATTTTTTTACCACGGGCTTCCAACTAGTCAAATATAACACTGCAGTCGGTAATGGATAATTGTCAAAAGAGCATTTGAGATCTGTATCTGGAGTTGCAGTATCATTTTACAAAACTTCATGAAATGGAACACATGCCAGCCATTTATTATCCTGCAGTAAATACCGATTCTATTCTCGGTATTCTCAATTAGTATTTACTTTGTGACTATTTTTACCTCTGCCACCAAAGGCGTACGGAGGTTACATTTTCAGCCCTGTCTGTCTGTTTGTTGAGACTGCTTATCTGTGAGCATGATATTTCAAAAAGTTGTGCATGAGTTGTGATAAAACTAGTTGGATGAGTTGGTTAGGTGACAAGAACAAGTCGATTCGATTTTGGTTCAGGTCTGGATTCAGATCCGTCCTATCGATGGGATACAAAATGTAAACTGTTCAGCCTGGCGGAGGCATGCGCTCTTCCGAGTGCCATTCTAGTTTAATAGATGCTGTGCATTGGTTCGACAGATTGTTTTTTAAAGTATTTTAACGTGGGGTCTATAAAGTTTAAGTTATTGTAAAAAAACAAACATTGAGTGCTCCAATCAAGAACCATCCTATTTTTCTCATAAATATTTTCATATAAATCTGTTTTAAAATCATGAATTGATAAAACAAGCAGTCATTGAAAATGTTGTCTTTGTAAATTTTATCAGTCCAAAAAAAAAATGGTTGTGGATTAGTTACTCAAAGTTAGGTGGCAATCTCATCTGGCATTTGTGAAGACAAGGCACAAGACTGAAGACAAGTTTTCACTAAATTTCATCAAGTTCATTTCAGTCCATCCAAGGTTTGGTTGTAAAGGTTTGATTGAGTTTGACTCAGCCATTCTAAAGACTTAAACCTAAAATTTTGTCAAATCCTTCAAATGTAATATGATGGATGTATTTATTTCATGGCTGAGCAATGAAATTAACTAACTCCAGATATTTGGTCAAAGATTAATCGAGCCCTTGAAGAGATAGAGCGCTAAATATTAAAAGTATATAATAACTCTTACTAAGATATAACTGTACATTGCAAAAAAGTATTATTGTGAAAAATTTCTTGAAGTGACTATTAATTTATATCTCTATATTTTATCCTCTTATAACATACATTTGATGGAAAATCGCAAAGGAATACGATGCTCAACCCCACCCTTATAAGAATCACTTTTATTTATTATCGAAAATATATTTCCTTGGTATGTATATTTTTAAAATAAATCTATCAGTATGATGTGTTTTTATTTTTCATTTCAATCACCCCAACAATAAAACATTGCCTTAATAGTCTAGGCAATCTAGCCCATTTTTTCACTTGATCGGGAACAAATTGCAACAGAATTTTTTTAGCGCAATGCATTTCTATGAGGTCCCCAGAACACCATACTAAAAGTCCTTAGAAATCCCTGTTGCGGAAATACGTCTAATTTGTATAAATCCAATATGGCGGCCAATTATCAATATTGTGCCATATCTTTGCTCACAGATGACATATTTGAGTGATTTCAACTTCTAGAATGGGTATTTTGTATATAAGGATGCATTTAGCATACTTTTAAACTTCCCTGGAACAAAATCTCATTTGCATAAATCCAATATGGCCCCCAAATATCAATATCTTGCCAAATCTTTGCTCTCAGATGATGTATTTTAGTGATTTAAATTTCTATAATGAGATCTTTGGATCCAAGGATGCATTTGTAATACTTAAAAATTCCATTGGATGCATCTAGGACACACACTATATGCAAAGTCTGCATATGTATACCAGCAAATAATGCTTAATCTGTCAGAAAGTCATCTAGATGTCCATCAGCAATTTGAGAAAGGATACCATGTGGTGAGGCGCAGTGATAGGTATTGGGCAGGACTATCCACGGATCTCACAACTTAGCAAGTGCTGATGAGAAGTGTAAAGACACATGGAGGCCTGACAAGAGGAAAAGGAATGACAGAAACTCAGCGTTTGGTGTGGGTCCTTGCCAGCATGTGCAAATATCAATGAGGCCATGCAGAAGCTCAGTGGCATCTCATTTGAAACCAGTGACCAGCGCAAAGACCTGTCAAAAGCTAGACAAGCTAGAGATGTCAATGACACCCTTGATCTTATCAGCTATCTCAGGGAGAGAGATCCATTCGCACGGGATCCGTCCCTGTTTAACATTGCAATTGGCATGACAGCCCAGGAAGGAGTCAACGTTGAAAGATCAAGAACAGTTGGAGAAAAGATTCTGGCACCCATGGTTGGGAAATCTGTAGAAGAGTTCACCTTCCGGAAATGTGATCGAGCAGTGACACTTAATTCAAGATCAACTGTCAAGATCAAAGGAGAATCTGTGAAGGTAGATCCACAGTTGATCTTCCAGAGACTGGTAACCATTGGGGAGCACTGTGAAGATCTACAGTCACTCTTCAAATATGAACTGTGTAGTTAACCCCCCCCCCCCCAGCATTGTTTGAATCTTCCTTCCTTCCCCTGCAGGCCAATAAGGCTGTCCTTGCCGATGTTCTCTGGAAGACCATGCAAGGGGAGCAACGAGAACCAATTGGAAATGTCCAGTATATTCTCGATGGTGGTGCGCTACTTCATCATCTTCCATGGCCAAGAGGTTCCACATATGAGAGTGTCAATCAGCTTTATGTCACATATGTTACACATAAATATGGGGCTGCTACCATTATCTTTGATGGATACCAAGACGATCCAACAACAAAAGATGCCACGCACATGAGAAGGACAGGGGCTTCTTCAGGCATGACAGTAAACTTCACTGGTGGAATGTTATACAGTCCAAGAAGGAGTAATTCTTGAAAAATGTGACAAACAAACAGCGATCTATTGTTTATCTTAGTGACAAACGAGAGCGGGCTGGGTGTAATATAGATCATGCAAAGCATGATGCTGATGTGCTCATTGTCCAAACAGCTGTTGCATCTGCTAGAATCAAAGACACTGTCCTGATAGGGGATGACACGGACTTGCTCATCCTCCTACTGCATCATGCTGAACTGGATGCACATGACTTGTTCCTGGCCCCAGAGCCCAGGCAATCAGCAAAAAAGACCAGGATATGGTGCATAAAGCAGTCTAAGGAATTTCTTGGTCCTGATGTTTGTGACCATGTGTTATTTATCCATGCAATCCTTGGCTGCGATACAACTTCTCGCCTGTTTGGATTGGGAAAGGGTTTAGCAGTAAGGAAGATCAAGAGTGTTGCCTTGTTCCATCAGCAAGCTAAGCTGTTCAGCCAAGAAGGACATGTGGCAAAACAGGACATTATTGCAGCAGGAGAAAAAGCACTTGAGTCATTATATGGTGGTGCCAAAGAACAAGGACTGGACACTTTACAATACAGGTGATTTTGTGAGAAGGTTTCCAAGAGCACATCTCATGTGGAACCTCAAACTCTACCCCCAACCTCAGCAGCTGCAAAGTATCACAGCCTCCGTGTATATTATCAGATGGTGGAGTGGAAAGGAAGAAGCATCAATATGAAGCTTGGAAGAGTGGGGATGGCACATGGTGGATGGACAATGTTTGCCAATACAAACTGACCAGCTTGCAGCCCCATCAAAACTACTGGATGTCATCTACTGTAACTGTAAAACAGACTGTAATACAAAGAGGTGAACATGTAGAAAGTATAGTCTGCATTGCAGTGCTGTTTGTGGAGAATGCCGTGGGACAAGTTGTGCCAACTCACAGCTACCAGATTTCACTGATGACGATAATGATGACCTTGGTGGGCCTCTTCAGTAGGGTATTAATATGCCTGCAATGAAACACGAGCCAAAGAAGTGACTGTCATAAATTTGATGACAAAATATCGATATTTGGTGGTCATATTTGATTTTATTAAATTAATCCATCATTTTATTTAAACCCATCCAATCAAAATATTAAACTATCCCAAATTTAGCCTTTGATCCCTTCAAATATTCTAGAAATATAAACCGCTCAAACCTGTTGTCTGAGAGTAAATATATGGCAAAATATTGATATTTGGCAGCCATATTGGATTTATGCAAATGAGATTTTGTTCCAGGGAAGTTTAAAAGTATTCTAAATGCATCCTTGTATACAAAATACCCATTCTAGAAGTTGAAATCACCCAAATATGTCATCTGTGAGCAAAGATATGGCACAATATTGATAATAATTGGCCGCCATATTGGATTTATGCAAATTAGATGTATTTCCGCAACAGGGATTTCTTAGGACTTTTAGTATGGTGTTCTGGAGACCTCATAGAAATGCATTGCGCTAAAAAATTTCTGTTGCAATTTGTTCCCGATCAAACCTTATTTTGCCTGGACTATAAAGGGAATTTTTTTTTTAATTGCTTAAACAAAATTTAACCCCAATTAGCAAAGTATCAAAAGGATTTTATAAAATTGCACCTGTGGAACGCTCACCTGTGGAACCAACTTATCCAGTCTGTTCAGTCTCATTCTCCCCTCCAGGGCTTCAAGACAGCCGTTCTACATAATGACAAAAAGGATAACGAAATAAAAACGGATAGCAATGACAGGGCAGAGCCTTCTGTGGAATGCCAACAGGAACAATGTACTCGTTCTGTTACAGAAGAGGAACCAGTAACTCAATTGCGATTAGATGACCAGGATGACACATGTGTAGTTTCTGGTAGGCTGTCCTCCTCCTCAAGTGAAACTTTGGGCGCAATCCAGAGGAAAGGTAAACAAAGTACAATATTGTTATGGCTGTGGAAATTCGCAATACACCATAAAGGTTCCTTAGATTAGCTATGCCGGTAAGTGAGTGTTCAGATAGGTCCCCACCGTTGTTTAAAAGGTATTCTTCATGTTCACTGGCCTGCGACTCTTTGAGATAGCCGTTTTTCTTTTTCGATTGTTATTTTGAACAAACCTCCACGCGAACAACAAGCCGCGTTGAAAACCGTCGAAGGCAAAAGGAAACCAGAGGAGTTCCGATGGGCGCGTGGATTTTTCCTGCCTGTTTCTCCGAGGAGTGTGACGGACGCGGGGTGGGCGGCTCGCCCCCGATTGGTGGACGCACGGGGTGACGCGGTGGGAATGAGGAACGCCCCTTTTCGGGAACCTTCTCGAAGGAAGGTGGAGCCGAAAACGGGGAGGAGCGAAGGGCAGAGCCCCGCACTATATAAAGTGGACCGCGCGTGAGGCTCACGCTCTCTGTCTGGGTCATCGACGTCACTCTCTCTCTGTCGGGGTCGTGTTGGATTCTACTCGCTCTCTTGGTGGATGTCATCCTCTCGCTTCATCTTCAAGCTCTCTCTTGGTGGTCGAGGTCGGGCTCTCTCGTCTTGGCGTTGGGCGACCTGTCGGTGAAGGCGCAGGCCGGTGGCGAGTCCGGGCGACGCCTCAGAGATGCAGACGGGAGGTGCAGCCCTGCCGGCTGTGCGGTGCGAATCTGCGCGTCTGGCAAGGGACACCGGAGAGAACTCACCGACCACATCATCGCAAAGGGCCGAGAGCAGGCACGGCTACGCTAGCTGCCGTGGGAACAAGGCGTCGCGACCTGCCCACCATCACACCTCGAGGGGGCAGGTAACCAGCACGGTCTTGTGGGCCTTTTCGGTCATCCACGGCCCACGACCATAAAGGTTTACGAACCCCGTCTACCTGCCTACCTATGGGGAGGGTTTTCCTGTTGTTTTTCTATGCATGCTGTGGCGCCGTGTCCTGTTAAGTAACGACTGTGTAAGTGACTGTAGATAATAATTGTAGTCGGTGGTATTGCTTGGCCTTCTATTTGTCGCTTGTATATTGCATGACTGTATACGTGTCGCTGGAATAAATATCCTTGTGTGCAATGTATCCCGTTTGTCGCGTCCTCCTTTCACCCCATTGAAATGCCATCTTGCATCGTTGAATGAGTAGTGGGTTTTAAACACCCGATAAATAATCTGAACCGTCGAGGTCGGCGATAACACCGCTCGGTTATCCCTGCAGAACGGAACGAACCGCTTAAGCGGTTTGTGTCCTAAGCCGACCTGCGGCGTGGTGCAACCTCTCGGTAGGTTACCCGCGCGGTATTTAGGTATATCAACATTCGGCGATTCACCCTATTTCGCGCGGGTAGAATGCGGACTGGGTTGTGGTGAGGTTAAACCCCACCCGTGACTGGCTCCTGGCGGTAGTTCCAGGAGGGTCACGACTGAATTGTCCGCCCAGTGGGCGACGCGGATGCCATTAGTGGTATGCGTCTGATCGCACGCCAGGCGGGCCAGAATTCGTAACAATATCTAAGGAGGATGATGTTCTTTTATTGAGCGAAACGTTTAGGCAATGCAATGTGCAAATTAAAGACTATTTTCCGGATATTAAGGCTTTCATTGTGATTGCAAAGCAGATGATACAAAGGAATGATTCTGCAGAACTTTCTGAACCTCAATTTCAGTGTCTAAGGTAAGCTGTGACAAAAGCAAACAAAAAATTGCAGGTCGAAGGTCTTGTACATGCTTAGTTTCTCCGGAGAATTACGGAGTATTCAAATGATGCAAACCTGAGAGAAAATTAAAGCTGATATTACCCTATTGCAGGAGACTCATGCCACAAACACTTTAACAGCTGTGTGGGTAAAACGTTTTAGAGGGCAGTGGTTCTTAAGCGAGTTTCCTACACCTAAATCTGGTGTGGCTATTTCTTTAAGCCACAAGTTTTCTGTGCAACAGGTTTCGTTCAAAGAAATATGTCGAGGACACCTCATATCGGTAGAGTTTCTGTGTAATGCCCAAAAAATCGTGGTGGTGAATGTTCATACTCCAAGTGATCCTATAGAAAGGAAAATTTTCTTTCTTAAACTGCAAAATTTCATTAAAGACCTGGATTTCATTAAAGATTCAACCTCATTTATTTGCTTTGCTGGAGATTTTAATTCAACAATTCACCCAGAAGATGATATGAATGGTCATGAACCTTATGCAGCCTCCACTAAGGGGTTGGAGAATATCGTAAATAAATATTGTTTTGAGGATGTGTGGTGACAACAACACCCACATTTGCATAGCTATACATGCTGCAGAGGTCAGAATAGCTTTATATCAAGGACAAGACTTGATAGAATGTGTGTTACTAAGCCAATGTTGAATGCTGTCTACATCCCAAATTCTACCAACTGGTTTCACAGATCATAGCTTCGTCGTGCTGTCCTTTAAATTACCCTCATCATCAGGTAGTAGAGCATATTGGACTCTTAACACTCGCCTCCTAAGTGACAAAAAAATGTAAGGATTGTTTCAAGGTTGTATGGGAAAAAAAATTCCACCTCCAAGCCTGAGCATGCTAACCTCTGGTTGTGGTGGGACCTTGCAAAATCCCAAATAAAATATCTCTGCCAGCAATATAGTCTGCAGTATATACCAACAAGATGTAATCTCACTCAATTGATCTGTTAAAGTCAAAAAAAATTATCATTTATTATTACTCAATTTTTTAACGTTTATTTTGTAGTGCATTTTGTTAAAAAAAATATATACCAGCGTACTAAAAAAATTTTTTAAAACAAAATAAATTAGTAAAATCCCCACACCCCCAAAAAATACAGACTTTAAAATGGTGTTAATGCAGGAATTTGTTCTTCCCGTGCCAAAGCCAGAATGCTCATGGCATTTCCCTGCTGAATGGCCAAGCTCAGTTGCTGCTTGAACCAGACCAGTTGCCTCATATCGCCAGTGGATGCAAAGAGCCTTCTACCGATATCCCTGATGATGTTGGACGTAGATCGGCCATACACTCCTGTTGTTTCGATGACAATTGGTTCGAATATATAAGTTTGGCTGAGGCCAGTGTATTTCTTATGTTTCAAAACTTCCGCATCGGTGGCAGCCGCTCCGGCAAGCTCAAGTCTAAATTGTTTCCTTCAAGCAAAATAATAACGATGCTGGAAAGGACACACAAGATCAGTTGCTATGGGCAAAGAGAACATTGCTAGCTGAAATGGTAAAGCAAAGGGCAATGGGTACCCGAGTACTAATGCAGATGAGTAACCTGACATTAGATATGCCAAACAAAGAGTACTTCAACTTGGAGAACTCCACCAAAAAGTTACAACAAAACCATGGCGAACTCACTTCAAATGGAGCCCTTAAAGACCTCTCAGCAAGGAGTAGGGGGTGTCTTAAAAGACTTTTACTCCAACATTTACTCCCCTCGCAGTGTGGATAATGACATGATACAGGAACTGATTGCTGGACTTTCAAAAGTTGAAGAGGACCAGCGACGAATACTTGACACCTCAATCTTGGCAAAAGAACTTGAAGCCACCATGCGAAGCTTAAAAGACGGAAAGGTCCCTGGGATTAATGCCTACCTGGAGAATTTTATAAGACTTTTTGGAAGCTTATTGGACTTAAGTTGCTAAATGTCCTCGAGGAAAGCATCCACATTGGAGAGTTGTCATTGTCGTGCAGTAGAGCAGTTGTGTGTTGACTACCCAAAACCGTGGATCTTCAAATCATTGAAAACTGGTGACTGTGTCAAATTATTGTGTGCTGATTATAAGATTTTCTCTAAGGTTCTTACAAATCATGTGAAAGTTGTAGTTGGTTCTGTTGTACACCCAGACCAGACTTATTCTGTACCGGTAAGGTCTATTCATAATAGCATTTTACTGGATAAAAATAGTCTTTCTTGTGACAACAACTTGTATGATAATTATGGACAATTGTTTATTGACCAAGCGAAAGCCTTTGATCGTGTTGACCATAAATACCTTTTTTTCTGTCCTTAACAAGATGGGTTTTGGAGAATATTTCACCTCCTATGTGAAACTTTTGTACACTGATACTTACTACATGATGAAAGTTAATAACAGGTTATGCTCTCCCTTTCCTTTTCGACGAGGTATTCATCCTCTTTTGGGGCTATTGTATGCAATTGCCCTTGAACCACTCTTGTCCTCTATCAGGTGGCAAATGCCCCAGTATGAGGAGGGAGTAGAAGGCCCAAAATTTGTGCTGTCTGCTAATGCTGATGATGTTTGCGTATCAATTTGGGGCCCAAATAGTGTTTCTGTTTTGCAACGATATTTGGAAAATTTCTCTGCACCCTCCTCTAGCGAAGTAAATTGGAGCAAAAGTACAGCCATTTGGTGCGGTCATAAAAATCTTTCCTCAATAGCGCTACCTTCTCTCCCACAGAACATAGCATGGAGATTTGATAGGGTTAAATACCTCTGAGTTTATCTTGGTAATCTGAAGATAGAATTGAAAAATTGGGAATATGTGTTAGAACAGATTATATGTCGTTTAAAAACATGGGAAGGACTATGCAGATCTCTGTCATACAGAGGACACAGCCTTGTCATCAACATCCTAATAACAGCTCAGTTATGGCACAAAGTTATTGCTTTGCAGTCACCTAAATAACTAATCCTTGCATCCAGCAAGCAATGGTTAATTTATTTTGGAGTGGGTACCACTAGCTTTGGCCTGCTGTACTGTACCGCCCCCAGAAAGAGGGTGGCCAAGGTGTTATGGACATCATCGGCTGAGTCATGGCCTTTCATCTGCAATCTGTGCATAAACTGCTGTTCACCGAGCAGCTGCCATGGCGTCCCTTTGCCCTTTTTTGTTGCAACAGGTTGGAGGATTACGGTATGATCAGCAACTTTTCTTGATGGACCCAGAACGGATTCAATTTGGCACACTTCTGAGTTTTTACCAAAGCTTGCTGGACACTTGGATGGGCTTTGGCATCCACCGGTTAATTGAAGGTTACAGTTTCCGAATGTTCCTCCAGGAACCTTTATTCTACAACCAGTTTCTCCCAGGGATTCCTCAGTTTCTCCCAGTTTCTCCCAGTTTCTCCCATAGCAAGGCCTTGGTCAAGAAATTTATACAAGGACGAGTCAATGAGGTGTGGGTCTAAGGTCTCAGGTCTCAGGGATTCATCTGGGTCTTGGTGGAGATCGGCTGCATCAATTGCGACAAACCTTGGGTGCAGATCTGTTCAACTTGTAGACCAAATTGTCTAAATTGTGGTTTGGAAACTTAGATTGCTGAATATTGGCTGGGAAGGTGCTGGTATTGTGGAGGATTTTCGGTTCGCTTTTCCCAAAATTAAGGTGCTCCCACGTTTCAGTTAAGCAGTGAACATATACCCACCCCCCCCCACCCTCCCCTTTTTACTTGGTAACTAAATCTGGTTCCCATGACCTCTCCAAACAAAGACAAGCAGCATCATCCCTTTCTGGATCAACACGTATAGCAATGTGGTCAGAACGGCTAGGGGCCAGATGTCCGTCAGGCTCACTGTGGCTTGTGATGTATACGCGACCTATCCACGGCCTATTGGCAGACATACAATGGAGATTAGCACATTGGGCTTTCCCTTCCAACATACTCATACACCATTTCAATAGCTCAGTACAAGTTACTTGTCCCTTCTGTGAGCAGAAGGAGGATCTCTTCCATGCTTACGTGCAATGCAAAAGACTAAAACCTCTCTTCTACTTACTTTCAGATTTTTTTTTTCATTAACTGTCCTTTCCTTTCACGTCACACATGTTTGTAGTTGGGGTGCCCTTCAAGCCCTCTTGCAGGGACTCTGGTGTTCTCAATTTCCTGGTTTCTGTTGCAAAATATGCTATATACAAATCAAGGAAATTAAAATTGACAAAAGTTACAGGTCTGATGTCGTGCCGAATTTCAGAGGGTTTGTGGCAGCAAGACTTCGGCTAGAATTTGAACATTACTTAAGCATGGAGAATATTCAACTTTTTGAGAGAAAATGGTGTTGTGGCAAAGTTTTGTGCTTTGTGGATAAAGTAGAATTTGTTATCACCTTGTAATGTTTTATGGAAAGGTTTGATGCTTTTTTCCTTTCTTCTTGTCTTGGTTTTTGTGTCCTTTCTTGTTTTTAGATCCTCGTGGAGGATCTCTAAGTCTTGCTCATGTTGTTGGTCTTGTGGACTTTTTTGATTCACAGCCTACAGTTTTGATCGAAACTTCCTGAAACTTGGCGTATACATGTAAACGTACCCTGCGCAGACAGTAACGATCTCCGATTTTGAAAATTCCTCCTAGAAAAACAAGTTATGACGTCAAAATATCTCCGCTAATGGAAATCGCCTAAAAAATTATCTCCGAAACTAGGCAAGCTTTTTGAATTCTGTTTGCGGGAATCGAACAGGGCATTAGCAGAGTTGAATTACCGCACATATGATGCATCACTCTGACCTCATATCAATTTTTATGACGTCATTCCTATTTTTTGACATTTTTTGTTTCACAACCCAGAGTTTTCATCGGATCTTCGTGAATCTTGCCATGTATATGCAGAAAGCCCATGCGCAGGCAGCAACCATCTCCGATTTTGGAAATTCTTCCTATAAAAAAAGTTGACGTCATAATATCGCCTCTAATGGAAATCGCCTATACCATTATCTCCGAAACTAGGCAAGCTGTTTGAATTTTGTTTGCGGGAATCAAGCCGGGCATTAGCACAGATAATTTATTGCAAACCTGATACATCACAATGACGTCATATTCGTTTTTATGACATCATCTTTAAGAGGACGAGGATCTTAGCTCATTCGAGCTTGTTTTTTCTTTTAACTTTTTGTGTGGATCAAACAAACAAATTTCAAATTAATATCTCTGTCTCTGCCTGTCTATCTCTGTCTCTCTCTGTCTCTCACACTCACACACACACACACACACACACACACATATACACACACACACACACACACACACACACACACACACACACACACACACACCCATCAATTCATACCATCACACCTTCGGCTCTGCAACCGAAATTCTCATTCCTTGTACAGTGATTCATGTATTTAGGAAATTGCCAAAATGTTGTTTACCTTTTACTCATGGAAAGCAAACCCCAACTAATGGAAACCTGCGGTCTCAATGTAAAACTCTTATCTCTGGTCATTGGTTTAGCTTTCCCCCATGTCATTCCACCCTGAACACGCTGCTTCTATGATATAAAAATGATGCGAGTTCCCTTCCCAGGAACACCAACACAGGACGAGGATATAAGACCCATCAAAGCCTGCACTATGGTTACCAATTATGGTTGTTTGTTGGTGCTCTATCCTATTTAAATGCTGAGCATCATACAAGCAACCAGCACAAACCATTTGTATTCTTTGGTATAACTCAGCCAGGACTCAAACCACCAACACTCTACACTCTGAGAAGATGCTCTAACCATTTGGCCGCTGGATATGGTAATTCCAGGACCTGGCAATGAATCATTTACTTTACTAATGCTAAAGTTCCTACTCCAAATGGATGGAACACAGTGACAAACCATAGGTCTGTGGAGAGAGAGAAATATGTGTACATATCAGGAAAGGGTCAAATGATGAAGGGAGGTTTTGTGGTATGTTAATTTTACTAATTGTATAATTGTGGTGACAAACATTGAAGTATTGGTCATAGAAAGTGCATAATTGATGTGCCATTGAATAATTCATTTGGAATCATGCAGCATTGCATTTATGTTTTGAAATATTTTAAATGAAATCGCGATTCTGTGTCAAATCTGTAAAGATTGGCATTGAAGCATGCATGTTCATCGAGCATCCTGCTGGCATAAAATTACATATTCGTGGACAAGATTAGTGCTCGATCCAAGCGGGACCTCATGTTGACCCCTTGCACTATTTTATTGTTTAGTGCCCAAAACCTCAGTGCATCATTTCAAATCGATTTTGCTCTATCTCTACTCTTTAGATAGGACCGCAGGACCAAATGGCTCAGTCTTTTGCTCTTCACTGAGGGTGATACATGCTCGCTTCTTACATTTGCTTTGTGTGGTCAGAATGAACGTGGCATCAGCAGGACATGGCCCCAGGAAGATAGACTGTCTGAAGAAGGTTCTTGGATTAACAGTTCAATGCCACACTAGCTGTAGGCAGTTTGTGTGGGACTTAATACTTCTGTCAAAATATCCCCAAGCCCACCTCTTTCCAAATGTCAAGTTTTTCCTTCCTGAGAGTTTGCTTCTGTATCCATCTTGTCCATATTATGGGTCCTTTCTTATCCCATATTCCTCCCCACATCCCTTATTTATCCCGTCTCCCTCGATTTTGTCACTCAACCCTGATGTTTGTTTTTCCACCCTCTCTCTCAGCTCTTCCTTTTGTTCTGTTGCATTCTGATCTGTTCTGTGTTCTGGCTCTTCCACGAGCCTTGACTTTGTATCCTAAAAAAGAAGAAATTCCTTTGCACAGCTGAGCTAATACGAAAGATTTGTGCTTCTTATGAAGGCCTATCTTAAAACAATTTTTTTGTTTGTTTCTGTTTTTGAAGAATAGACTCATGCAAGAGCAAGGCAATGCACTAACTGTGGGGAAAAGGGACAACATGCAGATGCAACAAGGGGAATAATTCACAAACATGCCTGAAAGTTTGAAGGATTTTAAATATTCATTTTGTATGACATACCTTTAACAGTGCAGTGAAGAAATACTCTTCCATTGCATCCACTCGCTGCTTTAATGAGAATCGTTAGTCTGTCATTTCATTTATAATAGCTCATTTGCCTACCATATTATCAGACTGCTTTTGAAAATGTTACATTTATTGTCCAATCACGATGTTCCTTTCATCCTTGATATTGCAGTGGAAAAAAATGCATTGAGACTACACCAACCGATGGCTGGGCTGCCATGCCCATGTCTACCAGTGGAATTGCCTCTCCCAAGTCCTCAGAGTCCGAGTGGAGCAGGGCCATCCCCTCCTCCACCCCCACCTCGGCGCAGAAGAGGATCAGGCTGTACCATTCCTCCGAGTTGCTTTTCCTCAATTCCTGGGGGTTCACTCCCACGCAGTTTTTATTCGAGCTATGCTGGAAGCACTGATGGAGGAACTGTGAGAACAAGAGGAAGCCCAGGAGAGACTCTACCAGCAAGTCTATGCATGAGTGGTTCTTTGGGGTCACTTACAGTGCAAACAACACGACCAGAGCAACAAAGCTGCTGTAAGTCGGCCATAAATTGCCCTCTGCATATGCAAGTGCCTACCCACAACACTTTCCCAACCCATAGTCATAAAGTCTGCATGGGGTTGATTTAGACAAGAAAACTACCTCTTACTCCCTCTCTTTACATGTATCGCTTTGAAGTAAATTGGCTTCATTGCTGATATGAATGAATAGTTAAAAATAATCTTCAAATAGATATTCAGCAACCGTTTAAACAACTATGAAAATAATGATGCTGCTTTGGTGCTGCAGACTGTAATAATATTCATACATTCCTGCACTTGGCTATCATAGATGCATAGAAGTACATTTTCAAAAAGCATTCCCAAGTCATTGATCACCATCCAGACACGTGATCTCTTCACCTCCATTAACCTGACTGAACCCAAACCTTTTGCTTGCAGGTTACTTTCTTTCCTCCCCTTCTCTCTCTTTTCCTGGTCATTCATTCCTTTCCTTGTGTCCAACTGTGGCCCCACTGTCAGTACATTCCCTTTTTACCCCTCAGCCCGAATTGGGCTGAAAAAGGGGTATTGTCGTCACAGGCGTTGTCCGGTGGGCATCCGGGCGTCCGTCCGGGCGTCTGTCAACTTTTGGTTTCCGTCAATTTTGAGGAGAACGCCTTGTCCGATTAAATCCATTTTTGCAGGGTGTGTTGGGGTTGAGTAGAGGAAGGTTCCTTTCGAAAATGGGTGCGCTGCGATTTTCAATGTGGCCTCCATGGCAGCCATCTTGAAATTGGTTTCCGTCGATTTCGAGGAGAACGCCTTGTCCGATTCAATCCATTTTTGCAGGGTATGTTGGGGCTGGGTAGAGGAAGGTTCCTTTCGATAATGAGCACAATTTGATTCTCGGCTAGGCCACCAGGGGGCCAAAACTGAAAACCTAGAAATGGCTATTTCTCCTGAACGAATGGCTGGATCATCGCCAATTTTTTTTTATCACAGGTATATCTGATGAGGATACATGATATATAAACCGGGTTTTTGATTTGACCTACTTTTCAAGGTCACAGAGGTCAAAGTTCATACTTCGGTGTTCGGGCGTCCGTCAACTTTTGGTTTCCGTCGATTTCGAGTAGAATGCCTCGTCCGATTAAATGCATTTTTGCAGTGTGTGTGTTGGGGTTGAGTAGAGGAAGGTTCTTTTCGAAAATGGACACGCTGCGATTTTCAGTGTGGCCGCCATGGCAGTCATCTTGAAATTGGTTTTCGTCAATTTCGAGAACGGTTTGGCTTGTTCGATTAAATGCATTTTTGCAGTTGTGTGTGTTGGAGTTGAGTAGAGGAAGGTTCCTTTCGAAAATGGGTGCGCTGCGATTTTCACTAGCCGCCACGGTAACCATCTTGAAGTCTGATTGATTTTCGATATGACGTCCAACGTGCTCTCACTGACTGCATCGTCGTGATATCACTGCTTCCTTTTACAATGCATGGGCTGAGGGGTTACACCCGCTTTGCGGAGCTATTTATTACTCTTTGTCACCCCGCTCCTCCAATTTTGTGTCTGTATGTATGTGTGTGTATATATATTTCGGCACGCCCCTTTTTTTGTTCCACCATCAGATTTTTGTTACTGCATGAAATGAAACAAGCTTTGACATATATTGGAATGATATTATTGTCTTCCTTAAGAGGACCCTGAAAATTCGTTTTGATGATTATGGTAGTTAAACAGTTCATGTTCTCCATTTGCAAAATGGGAGGAATTATTGCACAAAAAAGAAATTAAAATGTTTCCCATTTTTAGAGGACCAGTAAGATGAGTTCATCTCATAGAATCACGCTCCATTTGGGAAGAAAACAGTTGAGTTCATACCTGACTAATTTGTACTTTCCATGTGCCGTAGTTTCTTCACAAAACCATGACTTTCTGACCAGCTAAAATCTACAAGATATGAATATGTAGACGAAACTGATCCGGCCTTTTGGATCACTTTAAAGTAGGGTGCCCTGTAATTTTAATGCGCTCCATGGATTCTCTGGAACTCACGAATGGTACACGTTGTGTAGTCACTAAACTATGTGGTAATGTCATCGAAGTGGAAAACTTGAATGATAATCAATGGATAAAAATGATATAATATATTGTTTAAAATACATTCATGCTATCTGTCTTTTACCATACGTTGCCAGTGATGCCCGTTGCCAGTGATGCCCGTCAAAGACGGGCACCTTTACTAGTATATATATATATATATATATATATATATATATATATATATATATATATATATATATATATATATATATATATATATATACATATATATATATACACATATATATATACATATATACACATATATATATACATATACATATATATATATATATATATATATATATATATATATATATATATATATATATATATATATATATATATATATATATATAGTATCCCTATGTCGTAAGAGGCGACCAGGTTTGCGTCAGGAGGGGCATCCGGCGTAAAACATGTGCCAAATCACTATGCGGATCATACGGATGATCCGCTGTGGTGACCCCGAATGGGAGCAGCCGAAAGAAGAAGAAGAAGATATATATATATATATATATATATATATATATATATATATATATATATATATATATATATATATATATATATATATATGAAAGTTTGTGTGTTTGGTCATTGTGCATTCACACCCTGCAGGAACCAGTGTAACCAAACTTGGCATGGCCTCTTCTTTCATTCAGAAGAAGGTCGACAGCTATGTTTGGATTTTGAAAAAATTGAAAAAATAAAAAAATTCAAAAAGAGATAATTGGCCTTTAGGCCTCGATCAGATCTTGTGCTAATACACTGCCTGCGTCCACCCCCCCCCCCCTGGAAGCTATCAAGTTTTGTTTTTTGTAAGGATCGTATGTTGAGGTTGTAGTGATTGTTGTCAACAACACAAATTTAATTAATGTAGTGTTTACATGCGTGCCTGTTATTAAAAACATTTAAGTCTGGTGTTGGCTTCGTGGTTACGGTGGTGGCTTGGGATCCTCGAGTCCTGAGTTCAAGCCCCGTTGGTCCCCTGAATTAATACACCAGGAGGTTGACTCAGCCTGTCATCCTTCCAAGGTCAGCAAAATGAGTAGCAGTGTACTGGTAAGCGGGACACTGCATCAGCGGCATAGCTGCGTCCCAACCAATGATGCAACCATCAGCCACAGGCTGCACTCGATAGAGAGAGATTAAAAAACATTGCTTTACACAAATTTATTATAGCACTTCTGTGTTCAGGCATCGAGCAAGTATGTTGCTTACATGCTGCCACCATTGAGTAATATGTATTGTGAAGATCATATGTTGAAGTCATATTATATATGCAAGCTAATAACGGAAACTGTGTATTACCTTGGTATGTTTCTTCCCAACCTCTAATCCTCCCTGTCTCTGTACAATAAATCTGTTGCTTTTTTAGCATTAATCTTCCACATCGCGACGATCTACACAGTAAGATGCTCACCGGTGCACTTCTGGAAATCCCAAAGGAAAACTTCTTTTAAGAGATATCTTAACCGTCCTTATTTGCATTATAAATACTGCCACGTACCACAAAAAAGATCCCTGATGGGCAGAAACAAATCAGATGCAAAGAGAATGCCAGTCTACAAGTCACTTGAAACGCAAGAGCATATAGTGTAGGCATATTTGTCATGAAAAAAAGGATTTGTGTATTTTTTTTGTTAAAAGCAAAAACTCACTTGATTTTGTTCGATGATACTATAAACATGAAAAAAAATTAGGGTGGCATTTTTTCTGAGCATTCTAACAGCCTGAAATCCAAGATGGCCGCCACCATAGCAAAACGCCCTAAATTTGACACTAAAATTAACTTAATGTGGTTAAAAAAAATTCAGCATGAACTGCTTGAAAACACATGTATCGAGCACTGGAAGCTCATACAGTTACCTAGCTTGCTTTGTACAGTTTGTACTTCCGAAAGTTCCTGCAACTTCAGCCTGATGAAGAAGCTTTCTTGAAGGAAACATCCACTCTTTTGGGAGAAGCCTATCAGCAAGACATCAAAACAGACTCAGGAAGCAGACACAAACTCAGTGATGCCGTGACAAAAACAATCGAAATGTTCGAATCCAGGGACATCTTCCAAAAGATCAAACAATCTGAAGGCACTGCAAACAAGATTCAGCGTTTCATCGGAAACTACATGAAGCAGTTCGAGACCATCCTCCAATTTGTTCGAGCCACCAGACAACGAGACCTATTGCTGCACATGCAGAGTCTGGAATCACTCATGAAGTACTTCTTTGCCCATGATCATTAAAACTATGCACACCTTCTCCCACTGTACATTTCTACAATGCAACAAACAGAAAAGCAGCATCCTGAGATCTGGGCTGAGTTCATGAAAGGGAACTTCTGCGTCACCAAAGGTGTTGCTGGATTCACATCAATAGGCCCAGGCCATGGGATTGAACAAGAGAATCGTGAACTCAAGTTTATTGGAGGCATAGTCGGAATCACACAGAATGAAAAGTCACTGGACAAGTACTTTCTTATTGCACCTGAACTCTCAAACTTACAACATGAATTTGAGAAAAAGTACTTCACTGGCAGCAAGGCGAAGAGAACACAGCACCGTGAGCTCACAGGGTGAAAGCTCTCCCGAATAACATAAAATGCTGTCAAACTCAGTGCAGTATTTCACGCGCATGGAAACCCATTTGAATCCGCCGATGAGGATGAGATCTACAACCTGCTCATCCAAGCAGTTATGAATGAAACTGATACCAACGACATCATTCGGCATGATGAGATTGGGCAACAGATGTTTGAAGGTTTTGTCACTGAATGCCTAACGGAAGGAAAACTTTCTGTGTGGGACAAAATGACCAAAAATAAACTGGGTACCTTCAAAAGTGCTAATGCAATGACAGAAATCCGAATGGGAGACAAAGTGATCAAAATCAAAGAAGAGTGAGGACTGTTGCAACGGTTCATTGTTATTTCAAGAAGTCGACCAGAGCTGAATCTCAAGGAATGCATCGGAACTTATGAGTTTGGTGTGGTGCCTCGATCACTATTTGCTTCAGATGGATCGCTCCTGCTGGCATACGATAAGGCATCAATACTTCATCATCTTGAGAAGCTGGACAGTAACACACAACAGGTTCAAGCTGACAGAAATGAGGCAACTGGAAGTGAGCCATCTGATAACCAAGCAATCTAAGTACCTTGCAGGTGGCAGACACAGCAGTGGAACATACAAATGTTCACCCAACAGATGAATCGTCAGCACACCGAGTGATCATTATTGATGGCATGGCTGTGGTAAATTCAGTTAGCAAAATGGAACAAATGAAAACGTGCCAAGACTTTGCAGATGCCTTTCTCCAGATAATCTGTAACATGGCAGCACAATATGAGGAGGTCAGATTGGTGTTCAACCGGTACATCAAAACATCACTCAAGGAACAGATGAGGACAAAGAGGACCAAGGGAAAGTCAACAAATTACCACGTGAAAGACAACACTTTAATCCAAAATATTTCCCTGAAGGACTTCTTATCAGATATCCGCACCAAAGGAGAACTGACCGAGTATTTGGCTGACAAAGTTGTATGTCACAGCAAGAGCTCCAACAACAGACTGAAAAAATTTATGGTGACCTCAGGAACACAAACCAAGGGCAATGTTGATATCCCAGACTCGCTCCTCACTCACAGCCAAGAAGAGGCAGACACTTTGCTTGTACTGCATGCTCTAACTGTTCTCAATGAAGCAGAACTTGTCAGTTCCCCAGACACAGACGTCTTGTTGTTGCTTGCCTACATGTACCCAAACTTACCGACGTCCACAACCTTCCTTACAGGAAAGGGAAAGCTGAAGAGGAACATTTCTGTGTGGAGGATATACAACAACTTAGGACCAAAGCACACTTCTGCACTGTTAGGTTTTCATGCTCTGACAGGTTCCGATATGTCTGGTAGATTTGCTGGCAGAACCAAAGACTCGTGCTTCAAGGCATTTATGTCTTGTGATGATGAGATCCTGGATGCACAAGCAATGCTCGGGAATGACATTTATCTGCCCGCTGATGTATGCTCTCAGTTGGAACGCTTTGTCTATTTTGTATCGATCCAAAATCTACACAAAAGTGAATGAGCTCCGTTGGTTCCTCTACTCAAATCGTGCAGCCGAAGGAGAAAACCTCCCACCAACTTCTGGCTCACTGGACTAACACATTCGTCAGGCACATTACATATGCATGATTTGGAGAAAAGCTTGTGAAACTCACCCGTGCCTCCCAGCACCAACTGCATTTGGTTGGACATTTGATGCAGGTTCAAGCCACTTCTCTCCAGTTCGCTGTTTGAATCCACCAGCTCCTGAAGCAGTATTGCACCTCATAAAGTGCGGATGCAAACGTGGATGCGAAGGAAGGTGCAGCTGTCGCAAGAACAATATCCCATGTACGGAAGTTTGTGGATGCTGGGTTTTCAGCTGCAACAACAAAACTGTCCAACCAGGGATAAATGAAGACTGTGAAGATTGAGTTGTTACTTTCTATGACATTCACAAAATAATAATTCACTTGATATCCATTGTTAAAACTACTAAATAAAAGCCAGGCATTTAATCAGTATGACTTTTTGCATCTTCCTGTTTAAACGATTTCAGAGATTGAACACTGTATTGAACAGTAATTCAAGTATTTAATTTTATTTAGATATGTTTTTTGGTTTGTTAAAATGTGTTAAAATGTTTGTTAAAATGAAAATTAAAAAAATTTTCTTTGTGAAAAATACATGTCTTTAAATAGGTAGATACTTGGTTTGTAATTACAAAATCCTGTTGGCTTAGTAATGCATGCAAAGGGAGAAGGTATAGCTTACATTGCGGGTGCGTGGTGGCCATTTTGGAATTTGGCATGTAGATCATACATATAACATAAATTTGATGATTCCTTTAGATTCCTGGTCTCAGAAAACATATATTTAGACACTTCATTTGCAATTGTATCACATGCATTCGCGAAGACATCGCATTATTAGTGTTAGGTGGCCATTTTGGACGCCATCTTGGATTTCATACCCTGAGAATGTTCAGAAAAAATGCCACCCTAATTTTTTTTAAAGCTTATGATACCTTCTTACAAAATCAAGTGAGTTTTTGCTGTTAACAAAAAAAATACACAAAATTGCAAATATGCCTACACTAATACACAGGCTCAGTTTGAGGATCAACGTGCTCGACAAGCAACCTCCAGGTCAGCTGAGACTACAGAACAGACACCGGCTCAGATTGAGGATTAACGTGCAAGACAAGCAGCCTCTCGGTCAGCTGAGACTACAGAACAGACACTGGCTCAGATTGAGGATTAACGTGCAAGACAAGCAGCCTCTAGGTCAGCTGAGACTACAGAACAGACACTGGCTCAGATTGAGGATTAACGTGCAAGACAAGCAGCCTCTCGGTCAGCTGAGACTACAGAACAGACACTGGCTCAGATTGAGGATTAACATGCAAGACAAGCAGCCTCTAGGTCAGCTGAGACTACAGAACAGACACCGGCTCAGATTGAGGATTAACGTGCAAGACAAGCAGCCTCCAGGTCAGCTGAGATGACAGAGGCACGGGCTCGGGTTGAGGATCAATGTGCAGGACAAGCAGTCTCGAGGTCAGCTGAGACTACAGAGAAGACACAGGCTC